>NC_134862.1:21230000-21385000 GCF_049852395.1 Peromyscus maniculatus bairdii
ACAAAAGCAAAACCCATTCCCCAACATATCATGGTATCCTGATTTCCATTCTGAGGTCAACACATTTTTTAACTAAACAGGTTGGTTTAGCTCAGTTTTTTCTATTGTCCAGTGTCTCTCCACAGCTGTTTTCCCTTTCTTATCAGCTTTGAGAAAATTCAAGGTTAATAAAGCATTATGCAGTATATTTCTAGGGGTCATTGTTACCTCTTTCTGTCTATTTAGCATATCCTTTAAAGTTAGATTATATCTTTCTATGACTGCTTGGCCTGTAGAATTGTATGGTATACCTGTAATATGCTTTATGTTGTAATAAGCAAAAAACTGCTTCATTGTATTTGAGACGTATGCTGGAGCATTGTCAGTCTTAATTTGTACATGTATTCCTGTGATGGCTATAACTTCTAATAGGTGTGTAATTACAGAATAAGTCTTTTCAGAACTCACAGGAGTTGCCCATTGAAATCCTGAATAGGTATCTATAATATGGTGTACATATTTTAATTTCCCAAATTCTGCAAAATTGAAACACATCCATCTGCAAATTTCATTTCTTTGTATACCTTTAGGGTTGATTTCCACAGGTAATGGACTTTGGTTATAGAGGGAACAAGTAGGACATATGTTTTACAATTTCCTTGGCTTGTTGCCAAGTGATGGAAAAGTCCCTTTCAAACCTTTGCTATTTACGTGGTGTTTCTTATAAAATTCTGAGGATTCCAGTACATTACCTATTAATAACTGATCAATCTCATTGTTACCTTGTGCTAGAGGACCTGGCAGACTGATTTTGGGATCTGATATGTGAATATATATATATATATATACACATATATCTGATGATTTCCTGTAATTGTATAAATAGTAAAGTTAATTCTGTATTAGCAGGAATAAATTCAGCAGTTTCAATATGTAAAACAACTCTCTCTGCATATTGAGAGTCAGTAACTATATTGAGAGGTACTGTGAAGTCCACTAGTGCCATAAGAATGGCATACAGTTCTGACTTTTGTAAGAGGTTTGAACCACTTTATGTAAATTTCCTGATTATATCCTGCTTTTCCTGATTTATTTGCATCAGTATAGAATGTGGGGACTCCAGAGATTGGTCTTTGTCATACAATTTGAGGAAGGACCCATTAAATACTTTTTATGAGTTCTATTCTTGCTTTTGGGGTGTAACAGTTGTTACTCTCTCCCAAAAAAAGAGATTACTGCAGGCTCTTTGCCAATAGTCATTATCTTTCCATAAAGAGAAAATTTCCTAATTAGTTAAAGGTATTACAATTTCTGCTGGGTCTACTCCTGTCAATTGATGAAGTCTTAATTTCCTTTTTATAATCAAATCAGAGGGTTTTTTTCCAATATGCCTTTAATTTCTTACTCAGTGTATGTGGTAGAAATATCCATTCCAATATAATATCTTCCCTCTGCATTAAAATCCCTTTGAGGGAATATCTGGAGGTAATATGACCAGAATGCAGTTAAGTTCTGGATTCACACAATTCACATGTGCCTCTCATATTTTCTTTTCTGCTAGAACCAATTCCTTCTCAGCTTCAGCTGATAATTCTCTTGGACTATTTAAGTTCTTGTCCCCTTTTAGGATATTGGCTAAGTTTACTAGCCCATTTTTAGGTATTCCAATGATAGTCTGTAAGTTAGAAATGCTTCCTAACAATTTTTGAAAATCATTAAGAGTCCACAATCAATCTCTTCTGAGTTGTACCTTTTGGGGTCTATTTTTTTGTAGATTTATCTTATATCCTAAGTAATTAATAGAATCTCCTCTTTGTATTTTTTGGAGCAGTTTATAATTCCCAGAGAGGCAAAACTTTTTTAGCTTCTTCAAACATGCTTTCTAAAGTATCTGACTTTGGATCAGCTAATAAGATATCATCCAAATGATGATAAATTATAGATTGTGGATGATTGTGCACAAATTACTTCCAGTGGTTTTTTACATGAAATATTGGTACAGGGTTGGGCTATTTAACATTTCCTATGGTGGGGGAACCTTCCATTGATATCTCTTGATGAGCTGGGAATTATTATAAGTAGGTACTGTGAAGGCAAATTTTTCTCTATCCTTTTCTTGTAGAGGTATGGTTAAAAAAAGAAAGAAAGAAAAAACAGTCTTTTAAGTCAATAACTATATAGACCATTCTTTGGGTAATAGAGAGGGCAAGGGCATCCCATTCCCTAGGAAGCTCATAGGCTTTATTAATGGATCTCAGATCTGTCATCATTTTCCATTTGCCACATTTCTTTTTAATGACAAATACAGGGGAATTCCAAGGGCTGGTAGATTCTTCAATGTGTTGCATATTTAACTGCTCCTGAACCTGCCATTATAAGGCTTGTCATTTCTCTTGGGTCATAAGCAATTGTCCAACCCAGACAGGTTGTTGGCTGAATGGTTGGTGGCTGTATTCTGTAGTGTCTTATAATATTATTTCCAGATACATGAATTGGTCTATATTCTGCTTCTGAGACTGGAGGAATTTTAATCTGGGTATTACTTTGTTGTAACAGATCTTGGCCCCAAAGATTCACTGCTACATTTGCCACATATGGCTTCAGCCTTCCTCTCTGTTCTTCTGGCCTTATGCATTCAACCCATCTCCAACTTTGTTTTACCTGAGATAGGGTGCCAATCCCTAGAAATTGGACATCTACCTCTTGAAGAGGCCAATTTGGATGCTATGATTTTGTGTAATTATAAGCACATCTGTACTTGTGTCCACTAAACCTTCTAGAACAATGTTATTAATTCATATTCTAAGCTTTGGTCTTTTCATTTATGGAAGTCTGCTAAAATATTCAGTTTATGGTGGGGTTTTTTTTTGTTTTGAGTTTTTGATCCATCTATCAAAGCTGTTCTGTCATCCAGTGCAGCATTGTTCTTTACATTAGGAACTGGATTATTTGATTATCTTTTGGAGGAATTTCCTCCACAGTGATTGGAAATGAGTAGACCACGTTCAATTTGGGGGCTTGCAATAGGCCCTCTGAGACATTTCCCAATGATAAAGGGTTCCCTCGTATGTCTCTTATTCATCTGCATTCATTGGTCCAGTGTCAGTCTTTGCCACATCTTCTACATAATTCGGGAGGTTGGGGGCCTCCTGTTTGGGTATTTCTAGAAGTATTTCTCCTAGGAGCACCCTGTGTATAATTTTTTCTTATATGGCCAGGGGTACCACAGTTAAAACATTTGGTACTTTGGTGCATTCTTCCACCTTTGGAAATTGGCAATCCTATCCAAGCCTCATCACAATAGTTAAGAGACTCAGCATTGTTTATGTGTTGGATCCATTATTCTATGTCTGCTGATCTGATTTTTAAAGGTGCAAGTAACCATTTGCATTCTATGTTAGCACTTTCAAAAGCCAAAGATTAAATTAATACTTGTCTTAATTCTTGGTCTGATATTGTATGGTTTATATCCTTGGTCAGTCTTTGCAAAAAAAAATCACTATATGGTTCTTTTGACCCCTGGAAGTCCTTAGTATATAGCTCAGTTGGTGTCCCTGTTTCTGGAATGTTTTCCCAAGCATTTAAGGTTGCTGTACAGCATATGCATAATGTATGCTCATCAAAGGTAGATTGTGTATCTATATCAGTGAAGCAGATATAGAATTTGATCTTGGGAGATCTTAAAACCTCTGATCTTACCTTGCTGCTCAAGGGCCTTAGTATCTTCTCTCAACCAGCTTTTCCATTGTAACTGCTGACTATATTCTAACACAGCTGATATTAACTGATTCCAATCATTGGGCTTGATCCTGTTTTTAGAAGATGATGTATTTAACATCTGTTTCACATATGTTGAATGTATACCATAGATAATTATAGCTTCCTTGATGTTCTTGAAATCTCTCATATGTATAGGCTGTAATATGTATTCCAAATTCCTTCAGGATATTTATCGTTTGCTGGCTTCTCACAAATGGTGACAGGATATGCCATAGCATAAGAACAACCTTTTACCTTTGGTAAGTCATCTCTAACTCATGTTATGACCTCTCTAGTCTTGACATTCGGCTCGTTAGCACCCTCATTCTCAGTTCTAGCAGACTCCTACAAAGCCTGAAATTGATAAGTCACAGCTTTGTCTAGAGTCTGTACCTCCACTGTAAATGATTCCAGTGACTTCATGGAATTAAACAATTTTTATGTTTATCAGAAATATATGATTGCAAAGACTTTATTCTGTCAATAAATGATGATCGTTCCTCCTTAGAAATTCTTTGTGGCATTAAGATTGCTCTGAAGATTTACCATTTTATACATTAGGTATTCACATTTATTATCAATGGAATTAAATCTGATTGTCCAGTTATTATTAGTGGACTGAAGTTCTTGTAGTAAATTAGCAGATTCCAAGGAAAGAATCCTTTTGTTTAAGTTCTCATTACCACATTGCAAAGTCTGTATCAGTCCCATTAATGTCTCATTTTTGGTGTTGTTATTAAACTAGTTTTTCAATGATAAATTACTATGCTACTTGCCATTATGGTGAAAATTGTATACATCCCAGGAAGGTCATGTATGTCTTGTAAAATTTCATCCATAGTATAAACAAAGAAGTTTTTAAATTTCTAAATGGTTATATTATCTGCCATGGCATAAGAGAGACTTGAAATTTGTAAAGAAATTTTTTTGTTATGTATTTATGTATTAATCAATTAATTAATTAATTAAGGTATAAAGTTATCAAGTAATTTACCTCAGATAAGATCCTTGGTAACTCGTCCTAGGTAGATGTAGATGGCTGGTTCTTGTGATGATTTTAGGATGTAATGACATGCTTGGTCAGCAGGTGTCATAGGTGTAGCACCAAAGCAGGTTGGTTCAGACTGACTCAGGCTCCCAGAATGGGCTCCTGTGAATTAAAGACTCACCCTGGCAAACCTCCACTTGGTAGCCATGAGTAACAGGCAGAGCACAGCATGGCATCACAATAGATTATATATACCAATGAGGTAATACACCAAACGAGCTGGGAGCACTCGGGTGCAGCTACGCACCTGGAAGGACGCCTGCAGACAGCTCCGAGGCTGGAGGTGCAGGGCTGCTAGACTCAAGGGCCACTGTCTGCAGACTGGGCTGTGCAGAAAATGGCAGCCACTGGGCGGGAGGGCGATGGAGTCTGGGGCATGCACAGATGCCTGGACCCAGAGTGGAGCCTAACTGGGGTCCACTCAGGAGGGTGGCAGAGTGGCTGCATGTGGGCTGGTGGGTAGCAGCACATGGCGCAAATGTGTGCCACAGTGGGATCTTGGGAAGTGCCTGGGGACAGATGCTGGGCAGAAGGGGCTCACTTGGAGTTTGGCGCATAGGGAGCCCTGGAAGCTGTGGGCCCTGGGGCTGAGATCCACGTGATTGCCAGGTAATGTGAGACATCCACGGAGTCTGCTTAAAGAGGGAAGGTATTTATTAGAGGGGGAAACTCACTACAGCACAGGAGATTTATTGTAGAGTACTGGAAAGCTGAGGTACAGTCCGGCGCTATTCTGCCACTGAGATGGTCTGCACCATCTAGCCCATGAGCGAGAGAAGAAATCGGCCTATGTGCATCTCAGGTCTTTTTTTTGTTGTTGTTGTTTTTGTTTTTGTTTTTCGAGACAGGGTTTCTCTGCGTAGTTTTGCGCCTTTCCTGGAGCTCACTTGGTAGCCCAGGCTGGCCTCAAACTCACAGCGATCCGCCCGGCTCTGCCTTCCGAGTGCTGGGATTAAAGGCGTGCGCCACCACCGCCCGGCTAGCATCTCAGGTCTTAACGGTAGCCCTGAGCCACATCCCAGGGGAAGGTACTTCAGTGTCATAGGTAGACAGGACAGTTACCTGCTACATCTCTAGGGGCAGCGTTACAAGGTCACAGACCGAGCAGCTATCCATTACATTGCTGCCTTGAATGCTGAGATTGTGGGTATGGGCATGTGTCATCATGTAAAGCTGATTTGTTTTGTTTTGCTTTTCATGATTTCTTGCTGTCATGTTTTAGGAGACGAGGTTGACCCTCCCTTTACTGTTGTTACACTTTGGGTACGGTCCCTTATCAAATATGTGCTTTACAAATGTTTTGTCCTGGTCTGCGACATTTCTTTTTACTCTCTTGACAGCGGCTTTCATAAAGCTGAATTTTAAGACTAATGAGATCTACCATGTCAGGTCCCCTTCATGGGATGTGCTAAAGGTTACCACCTAAGGCCACTTATTCTCCTATTTTATGCCCTGGTTTCATATCTTGTTGCTGTGCTAAAATACCTTGAAAAAGAGAAAAAAAACAGAGTAAGGGAGAACACGCTCAGTTTGAGGAGCCCGTCCACGATGGTGGAGAAGGTGTAGGGCAGAGATTTGAGGCAGGTGGCCACACTGCATTCACACTCAAGACTCAGAGCAGTGCCATGCTCAGCCAACTCTCACATTTGTGTTCCAGTCCAGGGAATGATGCCACCCACTTCTAAGGGGGACCTCTCACCTCAGTTAGTTTAATCAAGATAATCCCTCCCAGGCGGGTCCAGAGGCCTGACACCCACGTGATTCTGTCACATTGATAATCAGCACTAGCTACGCACATCCATTTGCAATAATTTTTGTACAATGTATGTGGGAGCCCGTTCTGGGGTTCCTCGTGGCTTTACCCAGCAGGTCCGAATAGAGGATGATCAGGACCACGGGCCTGAGTGCAGGTGTCTGAGATGGCCTGCACTTGGCTGTGCTGGGGGAGGAGGTCTTTTGCTCCACCCCTTGGCGTCTCTATAAAAACCCTGGACCAGAGACAGTCGGGGCCCGTTGGAATAGGTTCCAGGCCCTCTCGAGGCTATCCTTTATTTTCTATCTGTTTATCTCCGCAAGATTCTCCGCTATAAATCCTTCTATCTAATATTTCCTGCTGCTCGCACTCAAGAAAACTCTGGGAAGCTGTGGGGGTGGTGGGTAAACGCCCCACAGAATGGCGCCGTGAACAGGGACTAAAGAAAAAAAGGGACTAAAGAAAAAGGGGGAAAAAAAGGGACTAAAGAAAAAAAGGGACTAAAGAAAAAGAGGGGAAAAAAAAAAAGGGGGGACTAAAGACAAATGAACAGGGACTTAAGACAAAGTAATAGGGACTAAAGATAAAGGAAAATAATAGTTTTATTACAGAGTTTTTGGTGAAAGTGCTGAGTTAGCCCTGCCAGTGGAAAGGCATGCCGGTGTTATGGAATATATATATATTTTTATATATATTTTTTGGGAAGGCAGGCGTTTTATCCTCGAGAGAAAAGGAAAGCGGACTGGAAGGATGTCCGATGCTGCAGCGAAATTCTCTTCTGTCAAAATTTTCTATCTTCTATCCCTTTCTCAATTTCTATCTGTGATAAGTATAAGATATAGGGTAGTAATATAGTTAGGAAAAACTTAGTGTAAGATTGTGTAGGAAAAAATAAGTAAGGCAACTAGACAGAAAAACTCAATTTTCTAACTTTGGGGGCTTTGAAAGCAAACTGGGAAAAAATCTTTCTTTGGGCTTTTCGGGTAGTAAAAAAGCTCTTCTTGAAGCTTATGGGGAAGGAAAAGTTTCCTATGGAAGCTTTTGACCTGGGGACAGCTGAAATGCCAAATCCAAGCTGCAGGAGAAAGTAATTTCTCCCTGAGGCAAAAATGGGGGTGTAAGAAGTCAAAGTTTAAAGTTGGGAAGTTTTGGGAAAAGTTGGTCTTTCTCCTGGGGGAAAAAATCTTTCTCTTAAACTATAAAGCTTTTCTTGGAAAATTTGGGGGGAAAAAACTCTCTAAAAAGCCTTAATCTTTCTCAAAAGCTCTCTTAAAAACTAAATTTGTCCTTCTGGGAGATGACAAAAATTAGAATCACCTGAAGATTTTAGTATGGGGACCACCTGTGATTAGCTCTAAGGGAAAACAACAAACTTAAGACAGCAAAACCTCTAAGTTCTCTTTCGAGCTTTAAAAATCCTCCCTGCAATGCAGGAGGCAGGAACAAGTTCCTAAAAACCTCTTTTAAGCTCTGTCTCTTCAAGCTAGTAAAAGACAGGGGGTTAGAGTACCCTGAGGGAAACGCTTGGGAGAGTGTGGGTGAAGAGCTACAGAGAGCCCAAAAGGGCAGGAAACTTTGAGAAAAGCAAAAAAGCCAAGCTTCACAGTTATAGCTGAGCTGAGGCAGCAAAGGTTCTGAGTGAGCGTTTCAGAATGAAAAGGTGCTCCTAATCGTCCAATGCAAAGATTCCCTGAAACTGTTAGCATTGTATCCTCGCTTCTGAGCAAAAACCCAGAGGCGACTGGCCAGCATCTGAGTTGGAGTGCATTTCGGGGATACTAGGGTTCCTGCAGTTGTAAACTTCCTGGAGCACAGAGCTGAGGCAGGAAGGTGCAGGACCCAGGGGAAGATTGCTAATGAACAAACAAAGCTAAAGCTGGTGGGAACGGCACAGTTGTCCACTTTCCTACAAGTCCCGGGTTGAAAGGTCCACAACTACAAAAAGAAACCTGAGAAAAAGCTTTCCTATCAGAGAAAGGACCTTTCTGGGAAAACAGTAAAGCTGAACTGGGTCTGAAGAAGTCGTGCTGCCGAGTCAGAACGCTGTCTGGGGAAAGAGCCCAGCCAGGGAAGAACAGAACTAACCAGGAGTAAAGCTTTCTTTTCTGTCAGAGAAAGCATCTCTTTGAGAAAAGCTTTGTTTCAACTGACTCCCGATGAGATGAGGGAGTGTAGCCCTGAGGGGTGATTGCCTCTGGCATAAGCTCTGTCCTTGAGCACCCAGACAAACAAACACAACCCACTGGGGGACTGGGCCAGGTGAAGGCCTGATGAGGCAAAACACCTGTCCTAATGGGAGTTTAGAAACGGCAAAAACCTCCCTTATTAGATTTTCAGTCTGTACGCAAACAACACAGACCCCGAAAACAAACGGACAAAAAGCCCCTACCTTCAGTAGCAGGGAAAGCCGCCACTGTAGTGTCGGAAACCGTTTCTGGGGTAGAGGGAATAAACTGAGACCAAACTGGGAACTGTCTGGGAGAAAGACTCTGAAGAAACAGAGAAGGGACATAATCCTCCCCAGAAAATATGTGACCTGAAAAAGCTGCTAGAATTTGAGGCAGATTCGGGGGGAGAAAAAAAAGCCCCTACCTCCAAAGGCAGCTAGCAGAGGTACAGAGCCGCAGACAGATAGCTGAAGCTCTGCATCTGGGGAAGGAAGGAACAAGCAAAATGAGATAGATCAGCGGGAGAAAATCTCTGAAGGAGCTATGAAAAAGCTGTTGTAAATGATCTTGTTTTTCACTGACTGGCTAAAACAAACACAAGCCCCGAGGAAAGTTGCTATCAGAAATGCCAGCCTCAATGCGCGCTAACGAGGCAGGTGCGGTTCTGATTCGGGGGCCAGTGTCTGATGAAGGAGAGACACCTGTTGAAGCCAGCTGAGGAGAATAGAAACCTCCCAATGTGCCATAGCTGAAAATGTAAAATGCTTGTTCAAATCTCCCGTTGCAAAAGCAAAAAACTTTGTTCAAACCTCCCGGGAAAGAATTAGTAAGCAAGTCTGGTAAAAGAGAATCAGTTGACTCTCAAACCCGATAAGAACTGTGGGAAATGATATATGGGACTGATATTATTATGGACTGATATAAGGGAAATGCATTCTGGGAAAGGTAGTTTTTCCGCTAAAGATGGCGACATTGCCCTTGAAACACTTTTGTCAGCTCAAAAATACGTTCATGGTAAACTTAAAATACAGCCTTTAAAAAGAAGGAGGAAAACCATCTAAGGGTTTAAATGTCAGTTCCAATAACAAATTGAAAGGATACGGAACTAGGTGCTTCGTGGTTTGGGGCTCCGTTGGTAAAATGCCTTATTTACCCTAATAGCTGTGCAAAGTTTTTACGGCAGTTGGATGACAAAAAGCTTCCTATAAGAGCAAACAAGTCACTTTAAAATCCTTAAAATATCACCTAATAGCTGTGCAGTTTTTGGCGAAGAGCTTTACAGCAGCTAAATATGATAATTTCACCCTCAGCATAAAGTTTTTCAGTAGAACAAACCAAAAGTACTGCTGTGATAGAAACGTTTGTTTGAGTTAAAGTTCTTAGGGGAGCTATTATGAATTTGGGTGTAGGGACAGCCTCTAGTTAAAAACTGTCTACCGCTGACAGTGCATCTCTGCCGGTCCGGAACGGCTGAGAGAACTCGCAACTTTGGGGTGTGGCTTTGTCCTGAGAATGTTACAATCCCCTAGCAACAAGTGTCACAACTCTATAATGACAACACTCACTAAATCCCAGTGCTTTATAACAAAGCTAACTATAAACTGTAAACTTTAGAAATGATGTACGTACTTCCTGTCTAGTTAAGAGAATCTTTCTGATAGAGATGGTGATAATAATTAAGAGTAAGAAGTAGAAAGACGAATATAAGATATGTGAGTTTGTAAAAATTCTGTCTTGTTAGATCTGTGTTAAGAAATCTTTAGGTGTTTGCTAAGTTAGATATATGCTAATGGTAGCCTATATAAGTTTGTAAAATAGATCTATAGAGTTCCTTTAGGAATATAAGCTTATAAGAAGTATCTAAGGTAGTCTTAAGACATGTAGTAATAAGCTTGTAAGATGCTAGTTGTAAATGTAAGTTTAAATAAGAAATAAGATAAGTATATAAGAATTAATAGGAAATATATTTGCTAAAGTAGTTCTATAGTTTCCTTAAAGTATAAATAAGTAGATGTTAATATGTTGTATGTGAGTTTGTAAAAACGTGTAAATGTTGAATATGAGTCTAAATGCTTTGCAAGGAAAAAAATGTTATATGTGAGTTTGTGAAAAAGTGTATGTAAATGTTAAGTGTGAGTCTATTCTTAATGTATATGGTGAAAACACCTGAGACACAGGAGATAGTGTCCTAGTAGACTGCAAAGTAGGCAGTCTGAATGGTTTCAAAAGCTCCAGAAGCCGCTAAGAAGCTAAGAATGGTAGACGCCAGAACCAGCACAAGGCATCCGCAGCTGAGATCCGTGGAATATCAACGCAGCACAGAAAAACCTGAGCTAACAGCAAAAACGGTGCGGTTTAAAATATTACTATACTAAAAAGGTCTGTCTTTGAGAACAAAAGTTGCAGAGACGCTTGTTTGAACAAAAATTAACTGCAAAAAGTTTTGGTTGAAAAACATCTCTTCATATTTGGAAGTGAAAGCCTGATACCAGAATTTATTTCTTGTTTGAACTTTTTGAACTTAAAATGAGATAAAATTACAAAAACATTTTGGTTATGGATTTCTTCAAATTTGGAAGGCTAGTACCAATATTTATCAGTTGAATTTTGGTACTTAAATGAAATGAACAATAGAGATTTCATTGCAATGGAACAATTTTGAGCTTACTTATAGTAATGACCTAGGAACAGTTTTCTGGAATTGGGTTAAAAATGGAACTGTTTAAATGAAGAAATGTATTTCTACTTAGAATCAAGATGCAATTTTGTGTATGCATATATGCTTTATTAACTGGAGATTTATGAATTGTTTTGTGGAACTGTTTATGTAAAAATGGAATTACTTATGGAACTGGTTTTGTGTTACAAATGGAACTGTTTAAACAGAAAAGTTTGGGTTTTCTAACTAGGCTTGAGATTTTGCTTAAAAATTATAAAGAAAAGGAGGAGCTATGAGATTGAATTATGTTCGCAGAAACCTATTGATATTAATGCACCCTGGTTTTGTGGAGTTGAGGAAATGTTTAAGTTGATGTGAATATATCGAAGTTTTTCCTATGTTCTGTTAACAAGAAATTTCAAATGACTGAGTTAAAGTTGTAAGACGGAGAAAATTGTTAACTATATATAGCACCATATATGCTAATTCTAATGGTTCTGTTAAGAGTTTGCTTTGAGTTGTAAGATTGAGAGAATTGTGACTATGTATAGCAATATTTATGTTAACCTGTTAATGGTAATGATGAAGCTAAGGGATTCTTTAAGTTTGTAGTCACCAAGTTTTGGTTTAGAAAGGGCTTGAGGCAGCTAAAACTGCTGTAGTCACCTTGAACCTAATTCAAAAGAGAAATGCCATCTATATCATCCTCTACTCCCATACTGGGAGGTGTAACAGCTATGGAGATTGCTGTAAGCCATTAATAGTTATTTTTTTATATATTAAGAAGGGGGGACCTGTGGGAGCCCGTTCTGGGGTTCCTCGTGGCTTTACCCAGCAGGTCCGAATAGAGGATGATCAGGACCACGGGCCTGAGTGCAGGTGTCTGAGATGGCCTGCACTTGGCTGTGCTGGGGGAGGAGGTCTTTTGCTCCACCCCTTGGCGTCTCTATAAAAACCCTGGACCAGAGACAGTCGGGGCCCGTTGGAATAGGTTCCAGGCCCTCTCGAGGCTATCCTTTATTTTCTATCTGTTTATCTCCGCAAGATTCTCCGCTATAAATCCTTCTATCTAATATTTCCTGCTGCTCGCACTCAAGAAAACTCTGGGAAGCTGTGGGGGTGGTGGGTAAACGCCCCACAAATGTATAAAGTTAGTTTGTGTATTCTTCCATATGTACAAATGTCCATTTTTAGAACCACTTTTTGAAGTGATTATTGTTTCTCGACTAAATTGCTTTTCTCTTTTGTCAAGGATTAGTCAACTTTATCCATACAGGTCAAAGTTCTCTGCTGTTTTCCATTGAAGAATTGTCTTCCTTTTATAAGCTTCCATTATGCTGATTACTATAGCTTGGTCTTAAAGTGGACCAGTGTCAGTCTTCTGATGTTTTTTCTTCTTCAGCATTATGTTAGCTATTTTTTTCTTTGTTTGTCAAAATCCACAAAGTAGCCTGGATTTTAGTTGCGGTTATATTGACTCTACAAGCTAAATGTAGGAAGGGTGAACAGTCCATCTATGAACACGGAGTATCTCTCCATTTAAATAAATGTCTGGTTTAAAAAAAGAAGAAAAGGGGAAGTGCTGTGGATATCGTTCTATATAAATAAAACACTGATGGCCAGTGACCAGACAGGAAGTATAGGCGGGACAAGGAGAGAGGAGAATTGGGAAAACAGGAAGAAGGGAGGAGAGACACTGCAGCCACCGCAGGACAAGCAACATGTAAAGACGCCGGTAAGCCACCAGCCTCGTGGCAAGGTATAGGTTTATAGAAATGGGTTAATTTAAGATAAAAGAATAGTTAGCAAGAAGCCTGCCACGGCCATACAGTTTATAAGTAATATAAGCGTCTGAGTGATTATTTTATAAGTGGATTGTGGGACTGCGGAGCTTGGTGGGACCTGGAGAGAAGCCCTCCAGCAACACCCGTGTCCTGTAATTTTCTGTAGTCACTGATGAGTCGTTGGGGTTTCACTGTTAGTACTTCTCCATCTTCCACGTGGAATCACATCATCTGCAAAAAGGAAAGTTTGCTTCCTTAGTTTCCAATATGTATTGTTTGTCCTTTTCCTAGCTTGTTCACATGCCAAGGCTTCCAGTGTGATATAGCAAGCTGCCATTCTATTAGAGAGAGACCTTAGCACCAGTAAGATTGATTTTATTTACAGCTATTTTATAAACATTTTACAGAATTAAGGGAATTTCCTTTATCATCACTTCTTATTGTAGTTTTATTTTGACATTGAATACACTTTGCTGGTTTTGCTGTTAGTTTAGATGTTTGTTATAGGAACCCTGACATTGGTCCACTAGCCAGTTATAAGGAGTGGCTTGGCCCAAAGGGCAGAGTCTTTATTTGGACACATGACCTGAATAAAATGGGGGCCGGGAGATGCATGGGCCTCTTGGAAGGTGGAGGAGCTGGCAGCAAGCCACTGGAGAAAGCCCGAATTGATGAGCTTCCCCATCCCCTTGAGAAGGAGGAAGCAGTGGTGGCTGTAGTGGAGAGCTGGACCCAGATTCTTCATCCAGTCTCATAATTGTTGTGCATTGATTTTGCCTATTAATAAAAGGTAATGCATTCCCCATGCTTCCTTATCTGGCACCCAATGGCTGCCTGTGCCCGACCCTCACAGCCTGCCAGCCCTGTCCCCAGGCACACACACAGTGGTCTCACCTGTTCAGCGGTTCAGGCACATGTACCAAAAAAACTCAGGTGAGCGTCCAGTGGGCATGACTGCTCTGCAATCCAGCAGAGGTTCTCACTTTCCCAGGGTGAACAGCCTGCTTTGCATTCCTGCCTCCCCAGGCAAGGACTCTGGGTCCACTGCTGCCATCCCAGATAGGTTCTGCTTGGCGCGCACAGGTGTTGCCTCCCCGGCAGGTTCCATTCAGTTGCTTTGTGCATTTGCACTGTGTACCACTACCCTTGCAATCCCCGCACCCCCGCACCCGGCACCCTGGTGATTCCCCTGTGCACCCGTAGTTCCAACACTCCATGGTCTGGGCACATACAGACACCAGGTACCTTCCTGAATTGGCTTGCTGCTCACAAGCACTGGGTGAATCCTGGCTCCTGCAGAGCCTGATCTGCTATGATGCAGCACCTCCTCCACCTGCTGGTCAAATGTCGTCACTACATCTGAACACCTTCGCTGGACTCAGCCATCTGAGCACCGGCTCCACCTGCTGGTCAAATATCATTACTACAGCTATGACTATTCTCTGAGGATCTGAACTGCAGTAAAGACACTTGACAACTTTTAAACGGTAAAGTAATAAGTAATAAAAAAGAGCGGGTAAAAGAATAAGGGAAAGAATAAAGGTAAAGGACAATCTTAAAACTTTTCCAAGGTCAATGACTGGAAATATCACAATGCAGAGAATTAGGACCCTGCTCACTGCTACTGTGGATGGGTTGCTAGAAAAATTAACTGAGGAGATAAACAACTTAGCTGGAATCAATACAATTTTGGTCATAATTGTTCTGGCAATTCATATCTTATCCTTAAACATGGTTTGATAACAGTGCCAGATATGAGAGATTGACTGAAAAGATGCAGGGCTTGGAATGTTGTATGCAAGATTTACAAATAGTTACTTAGGAGAATAAGACAGCTTTGACTGATAAGGTAAAGGCTTTAGAAGTATTTGCCACTGAGGAGAACAAGAAGGTGGCTGATAATATGTGAGCCTTAGAACAGCTGACTACTCAAAATACACAAGCCTTGGGAAAGAGCACTGCTGGTAAGTCACAAGCCTCAGGAAAATCTATGAAAACTGATAATAAAAGCATTCAGATACAGACAGCAAAATTCAGAGGAGAACAAACCTTACCATTACCTTATGGAATTAGAGAGGAGCAGCCTAATGTTATTAAAACATCAACCAGGATTTATCCAACTACTATTTATGAAAGACCACCAAATGACAAGTATTCCCAAGGATATACAGAATTCAAATGGTATACTATAGAAATTTTAGACTTAAAGAGAATTAAGGAAACAATAATTTCCTATGGTATACATTCAGCTTATGTGAAGCAGATGTTGAATACATGGTCTTCTCAGAACAAAATTACTCCAAAGGACTGGAAAGACTTAGTTGCAACAGTGTTGGAATGTGGTCCTCAGTTAGAATGGAGCAGTTGGTTGAGAGAAGAAGCTGAGGCCCTCAAACAGCAAGGTAGGGTTCGTGGTTATAGATTTCCCAAGATCAAAACCCTGGTGAGGGTCATTATTCTGATATGGATAGTCAGGCTACATTAGATGAACACACATTGTCCCTGTGCTGTACAGCAGCTTAAATGCTTGGGACAAGATTCAAGGATCAGGAAATAGCACTGAGCCATTATTCAAGGCCCAAAAGAACCTTTCATTGAATTTTTGCAAAGATTGACTTTAGCTGTAAATAGAATATCAGATCCAGACATTGGATGAATATTAATTCAATCTTTGACTTTTGAAAATGCTAATTCACAATGTAGAGGGATAATTGGGCCTTTAAAGATTAGATCAGTGTCCCTAGAAGAATGTATACAACACACAGTCAATATTGAGTCTCTTAACCATAGTGATGCTTGGATAGGAGAGATAATTTCCAAAGGCTTAAAAATCAAAATGTCAAGTGTTTTAATTATGGTAAACAAGGTCATCTAAGAAGATATTGTAGGTAGGGCATTCCTAGAAACAATGTTCTTTCTTGAGATAACCCGAAGAGAAGGCCCCAGCCTTCTGGATTATGCAAAAGATGCAGCAAAGGCTCACATCAGACCAATGAATGAAAATCAACAAAGGACAGGCAATGCAACCCTTTACCATTGGGAAGTGCCTCTTGCAGGGCAGGTCCCCATATCAAATTTGTTTCAGTCAGTCCCTGTCACCATGGGGGAAACTCCTCCCCAGAGCAATTAAAGGACCTAGTACCCTAAAAACCATTCTTCTGTGGATCATAGAACAGCTGTAGAAGATAAAACAACGGTTTCAGGAGAAACCATAAAGCAGACTTATATAAATGAGCAAAGACAAAAGCTAAAGGTATGAATACATGACATTGTAATCAAAGGTCTTTTAGACACAGTAGCAGATGTAACTATAATTGCACCAGAATCTTGGCATACAAATTGGCCTCTTCAGGAGATAGATGTTCAGTTTTTAGGGATTGGAACCCTAATCAGGTAAAACAAAGCATGAGATGCATTGGATGTATAGAGACAGAAGGACAGAGAGGAAAATTAAAGACATATGTGGCTACTATAGCAATGAATTTATGGAGATGTGATTTGTTACAGCAATGGAATACCCAGATCAACATTCCTCCAATCTCAGAAACAGACCATAAATAAATGTATGTTTCTGGGAAAGATATTAAAAGAAATGAGAGACAAAAGGGTACATATCTGAATATATATAAATTTATTATATGGGAAAACAGACTCCTGGGTACAGGACAAGTAGGTCCAGTTGCAAAATCCTTGCATTTTGCCCAGGAAAGATGAGGATTGACACATGCTGCCTCACACTGCCTGACCTGGTCTCCACCACCCAGGAGAGAGCAAACCCTCTCTCTCCTCTTTTAAGCAATCATGTAGGCAGACAAAAAGCTGCCCCCTAAGGCTTGTAGCCCAAAGCTATTGGCAAAATGAATTCCCACAACTGAAAGGTATTATAAAGAACAGTCACCAACTATTCAGGTTACAAATAAACAAGGCGTAACAGCTGTTGATCTTCCAGAGGTACCAACAGCCCTACCTTTAAAATGGTTAACTGACAAACCTGCCTGGGTTGGGCAGTGGCCTTTGACATCAGAGAAACTACAGGCCTTAGAGCAGCTGGTACAGGAGCAGCTAAATGCTCATTGAAGAATAACCAATAAATGCATATTGAAGAATCAGCCAATCCTTGGAATTCTCCTATCTTTGTTATTAAAAAGAAATCTGGTAAGTGGAGAATGTTGACAGATTTGAGAGCCAACAACAAATAAAATAATTTATCCAATGGGCTCTCTATAGCCTGGAATCTATAAATCCCCTGACTTCTCTGTTACCTAAAGGATGGTCTATTATAGTTATTGATTTAAAAGACTGTTTCTTCATTATACCTTTATAAGAAAAAGATAGGAAAAAAATTTGCCTTCATGGTGCCTACTTATAGTAATTCTCAGCCTGTTAAGAGATATCAATGGAAGGTTCTCCTACAAGGGATGTTAAATAGTCCCACTCTGTGCCAATATTTTCTGCTACAGCTGTTGGAAATAATTCATGTACAATTTCCTTAATCTATAATTTACATTATATGTAAATTATATACACTATTATATATACATTATAATTATTATATTATATTTTATAATTATTATATTATATAATTATACATATTACACTATTTTACTAGCTGACTCAAATGTAGATACTTTAGAAAAATGTTTGAAGAAGTAAAGAAAATTTTGCCTTGTTGGGATTACAAATTGCTCCTGAGAAAATACAAAGAGGAGATTCTATTAATTACCTAGGATATAAAATAGGTTTATAAAAAATTCAAACCCAAAAGGTACAAATCAGGAGAGATCAATTGTGGACTCTTAATGACTTTCAAAAATTGCTATGAGACATTAACTGGCTATGACCCACAATTGTATTAACAACTCAAGAACCAAGTAATTTGTTTCAAACTTTAAAAGGTGACAAGGACTTGAATAATCCAAGAGATTTATTAGCTGAATCTGAGAGAGAATTGGCTTTGGTAGAAAAGAAATTTCAGGATGCACATGCGGATCATTTGGATTCAGAATTTGATTGCATTCTGGTTATATTAGCCTCTATACATTTCCCTAAAGGTATCTTAATGCAGAGGAAAGATACTGTCTTAGAATGGATACTTTTATCACACAAACAGAGTGAAAAATTAATGACTTATGTAGAAAATATTTTTGAGTTGATTCTAAAAGGAAAATTAAGACTTCATCAATTGACAAGAATGGACCCAACAGAAATTGTAGTACCTTTTACTAATGCTGAAATTTCTTCTTTATGGGCAGAAAATGAACATTGGCAAAGGGCTTGCAATGGTATTTTCGGGAGAGGTTAACAAGTATTCCAAAAGCAAGAAACTTCAATTCATAAAAAGAACCAGTTGGGTCCTTGCTCACATTGTATGGGGAACACCAATATCTAGAGCCCCTACATTCTATACTGATGCCAATAAATCAGGAAAGGCAGGGGATAAATCAGAAAATTTAAGTAAAGTGGCTTAAAGCCCCTATAATTCTGTTTAAAAGTCAGAATTATATGCTATTCTCATGGTATTAGATTTTCCAGAACCTCTTAATATAGTTACTGACTCTCAATATGCATACCTCAATATGTTTACCACTGAATTTATTCCTGATGATTCAGAATTAACTTTGTTATTTATATGATTACAGGAAATAGTCAGGAATAGGAATCATATATATATATATATATATATATATATATATATATATATATATATATATATATATCACATATCAGATCCCATATGAGTCTACCAGGAACTCTAGCACAAAGTAACAGTGAAATTGATCAGTTATTAGTAGAAAATGTGCTGGAGGACTCAGAATTTCATTTTTTAAAAAAACCATGTCAATAGCAAGTGTTTGAAAAAGGATTTTTCCATCACTTGGGAACATGCCAAAAAATTATAAGTAAATGTCCTACTTGTTACTTGTATAACCAAACTCCACTACCTAATGAAGTAACCCAAAGGGTACTCAAAGAAATAAAATTTAGCAAATGGATGTGTTTCAATTTTGCAGAATTTGGGAAATTAAAATATGCACACCATACCATAGACACGTATTCAGGATTTCAATGGGCAACTGCTTTGAGTTCTGAAAAGGCTGATTCTGTAATCACACATTTATTAGAAGTCTTGGCCATCATGGGAATATCTGTACAAACTAAGACTGACAATGCTCCAGCATATGTATCTAGTGAAATGATACAGGATTTTTTGCATATTATAACATAAAGCATATTACAGACATGCCATACAATCCAACAGGACAAGCAGTTGTAGAAAGATCTAATCACACTTTAAAAGAAATGCTAAATAAACAGAAAAGGGTAATAAAGACCCCCAGAGATGGATTGCATAATGCTTTATTAAAGTTGAATTTTTGAATTACTAATTAAAAAGGAATGATGACAACTGTGGAGAGTCATTGGATAGTAGAAAATAAACCTGCTGAATTAAGTCAGCCTATATTGGTGTGTGACCTCAGAATGGAAACAATGATATGTGTTACACTGAGGAAGAAATTTTGACTTTGTTTCCACAGGAGAAGAAAAGCTATGGATATCATCAAAATTAATAAAGATTCAATTTGAACTATCACCTCTCCTAATCTCTTGATCAATCAATGTGGTCATTCAACATGTCAAAAGGAAGAACTCACCAAATTAGGGGCAGGGTTCTGTTTTTGTCTTTACAGGAAAATAAAAATATCTATCTTGAAGAAAGTCAAAGACATTTAGACAGATAGACATCTAAAGAAGAAGGGAGAGCTGTCTGAAAAAATTACCAAGAAAAGAAATAATTTGGCCTTATTGTGTAATTACTTTCAACAGGGTAAAATTTCATATAAACTCAATTAAAACTAATATAAACTCAATTAAAAACTAATGCTGGCTTTGGAGTTGGGAGTGTGGCTCTCTCTCTAAACCCAAGCATGTTGTTAAAAGAAAATTCAGTCTCAGTCTTATATCAAAGGAGTCACCTGATATGGGACAGAAGAAAACCAAAATCTAAGGACTATTGTCAGAAATCTCTTAACCTCAAATTTATTTTGACTCTTTAAAACTTTTCATTAGGTATAGTAGTATCTCAGAATGTAAACTTTCTGTTTTGATATTAATGATGTTTAAGTTTTCTACAATGTACAATAAACCTTCCTACCAGTGATCTTTGAAGTCTTCAACAAGATGATGGGGGCCCACAACAATGATTCTACCTGGATCATTATAATGCCATTAAGCCAATAAACACCACCTAAAGATCGGCTTTGGACTACAGACTGCTCAGGACTCGTCCAAGGTCACTAACTGAGATGGTCCAGCCTCATGCACCACTCCAACCAGAACTTCAGATAAGCTCTACACTTTCCCATTACTCAGACACTAATAATAAATGATGCAGCTAGTTCTCTCAAGACTTAACCACTGTTTCAGTTTTTACAGGGTCCCCTAGAGATACCATCACCCACCAGACAAGCAGGAAATAATTCTAAGGACACAATGCCCACTTTCCCAATAGGTAGGGTGGATGGTTTTTGGTCATTCTCAGGGTTATGGATATTTGTCATCAGGGAGGGGGGTTGGTTATAAGTTGTTATAGGATAAGGGGTTAGACAAAAGATATTAGACTCAGGGACCTTGTTTGAAATAGAAAAGGGGGGATCGATATGATAGGATAAAAAGGTAGATTATTAAATCTACTCACAAACTAAATGCAATTATCAGTTTTAAATAATTTACATTGGTATGGATTCTTGTATATTGATACAAATTCAAGGTTATTTTTGTTATACTGTATATATGTTCCTACTTCTGTTTATGATATTTTTGTGTATTGATACACACTTAGATTAATTTTGTTATACTGTTATATGTTTCTACTTCCATCTAAGATACTTTTGAATATTGTTACAAAATTGGAGATTATTGTCCTTATACTGTACATCTGTTTCTAATTTTGCTTAAGGTATTACCTATACAGCTTGTTTATTTATACACTGTGAAGTTTTAGTACTTAAAAGCAATAGAAGATAATAAAGATATACAAGTTATTAGTCACCCATAATTATCAAACTTATAGTTATGTTAGTTAGATCTTCTATATATACAGTGAGTGATATGTTTCAAATGGATATTTAATCTTTAATCACTTCAAAGACCTACAGAATATGGCATTTAAATGTTTCAGTAACTTAGAATTTGTTTTTGACGTGAGATGTGTCTGCTCCTGGCAGTGCCAATAGACTTCTAAAGAGGATGATGGGTACCAAAGATAGTCTACACAGAGTTTGATTTCCTGTGGCAAAAGCTGGTCTCAGGGCAAGAAACTGTCCATGCCTTGACTGCTGACAGTAAATACACTGTCCAATCTGGACAAGCAGGACACAAAGAAAAGCATTGCTGAACTTTGCCAAGACAGGTTATGACAGTCCTTCAAAAGTCCTGCTTCTGAAAAAGCTCTGCCAGAGATTCTAGGCTTGTAGGCCAAAGATGGATGCCCCAACTTTGCAGAGGAACTTTGGGTGACCATCTAGTCAGTCAGCTATTTCTATCATTTCTTACATTTTTTGGAAGTCACTTGCTTGCTCTTCCTGCTTACTTGAGTAATATTATTTTCTTTCTCAGGTCTTTGATAGGGTTGAAGACTAGACAGTTACAGTTCTCCTGAATTTGAGCCAAGGACATGTTAGGTACAAAACTTAGATTCTTCAGAAAAATACAACTATTGGGATAATTTCTATAAATTTGCCACTTAACCTATGGTCTAGACATATAAAATGTGTTTCTTACTTGATAACTGTTCTTGTTATGTGTAGTTTCATTTTTGTTTAGGTTATTACTTTTTCTTTCTTCTGGACAATACTTGATAATAATTCTTTTTGTATATAGTTTTATTATGTTAGGATTAGAACGTTCATTCCTAATTAGACAAAAATGGGGAAAGGTTATGGGAATTCTGATGGTCTGCTAGCCAATTGTAAGGAGTAGCTTGGCCCAAAGGGTGAAGTCTTTATTTGGGTACGTGACTTGAATAAAGTGGGGGAGGCAGAGATGCCTGGGCTTCTTGGGAGGTGGAGGAGCTGGCAGCGAGCCACTGGAGAAAGCAGGGCTTAGTGAGGTTCCCATCTGCCTGAGGAATGGGTAAGCTTCGGCAGTGGCAGTAGAGGAGATCTGGACTTCCAGCAGGAACAGCAGAGCAGCTGGTTACGCACTGCCCAGATTCTTCATTCAGTCGTGTAATTAATTATTGTGCACTGATTTTGCCTATCAATAAAAGGTAACGCATTCCCCAGACTTCCTTCATTAGGTGTGTATGCTTAGAAGTTCCTGTTCAAATCTTTTGCCTGTTTTTCTAGTGGGCTGGCTGTCCCTAGGACATTTCCAGCAGATGTGGCTGAATTTATTGTACATAGTTTGTCTCCTCTGCTGGCTTGCCCTTTCACCTTCTTAATATGATCTTTTGATGGGAAAATATCTTAATTTCTATTAGGTCTCATTTGCCATTCTCTTTGCCTAGGCAGATGCTTTTGTAGATCTCTTGTGTTCTCTTCTGTACAACTCTCTGTCTCTTTTTCTCTCTGTCTCTGTCTCTCTGTCTCTCTCTCTCTCTGTCTCTCTCTGTCTCTGTCTCTGTCTCTGTCTCTCTCTCTCTCTCTCTCTCTCTCTCTCTCTCTCTCTCTCTCTCTCTCTCTCTCTTTTTGACACAAGATCTCATGAAGCCCATGGTGGCTTTAACTCCTGATTCTCGGGCTCCCACTTCCTGAGGGCCGGGATTGTAAGCATGCACAACCTGGGCATGCTGAGGCCCGAGCCCGGGGCTTCCTGAGGGGTAGGCCAGCACTCTGCCACTGAGCCACATTCCCAGCTCTGTTAAGGTGTCTGCTGCTGTGATAAAACATTAGAACCAGCCGGGCGGTGGTGGCGCACGCCTTTAATCCCAGCACTCGGGAGGCAGAGCCAGGCGGATCTCTGTGAGTTCGAGGCCAGCCTGGGCTACCAAGTGAGTTCCAGGAAAGGCGCAAAGCTACACGCAGAAACCCTGTCTCGAAAAACCAAACCAAAAAGAAAAAACAAAACAAAACAAAACAAAACAAAAAAAAAAACCCAAAAAACATCAGAACCAAAGGCAGCTTGGGGAGAAAGGGGTTTATTTCAGCTTACAATTCTCAGGTCACATCCCACCACTGAGGAAAGGCAGGGCAAGAACTCAAGGCAGGAACTTGGAAGTAGAACTGGAAAAGAGGGCGTGGAGGAACACCGTTTACAGCCTTGTTCCTCATGGCTTCCTGTGCCTACATGCCACACAACTCAGGGCCACCTGCACCTCCACTGTGGGCTGGGTCCTCCAAAAGCCGTCATTAATTAAGAAAATGACCACAAACAGTCTGATGGAGGAGTTTTCTCAACTGAGGTTTCCAGATAACTCTAGTTTGTGTCAAGTTGACATAAAAAAAAAAAATCCTCACCAGGATAGTACCCCTAGTACTTGTCTGTTAAAACCTACCCTGAAATGAGTTTCTGTATGTGTGAGAATTAGGTGCCAAGGTGCATTATTCTCTCACTGGGTTACTCTGTTGGTCCAACATCATCTTCTAAAATGACCCGTCTTTCCTTATTGTCCCTTAGTGTCACCCAGAGCAATCAGGTGACCCTAAGTCCGGAGCTGTCCGGACTTTCTACATGTCACCAGTCTGTTTGTTTTTAATGCCCTTACTCCATCATAGTATATGTAACTCTATAACAAGTCTTTTTTCCTCAGAATTGTGGTAAAACCACAGAGTTTATGGCCTTAAACATTTTAAGTGACGGTTCTGCGCACTGGTTGCAGCCCACTCCTGTTCCTCCCCAGAACGAGTTCGTGTTTCCCGATAGAGCGCACTCCACCAGGGAAGCCGTCCCCACGGCCCCGCCAGTGCGGCAACCTAGCTGTACTTTCTGTCCTTACAGACTTGAGAGCTAGCCTACCTCACGTGAGTGGATCCCACACTGTAGACTTTCCTTAGTGACAGGTGGTGAGAAGCAAATACTCGGGGACCTTGTTGGGGTGAGGAATGGGAGGAAGAGAGTGTGTGGAAGGTGAGGGACAGGAGACCGACACTGAACGCTGGGGTTTTCTACCACGAGTCAGGCGTACCCGGTGGGCAGGGAAACACGGTCCACCTGGCCAGTCCCTCCGGGCCTTTGAGGTCAGGGCATGGGTCCCTTCTTCCGCCTTCAGGAATGACTATGAACCCTTTCCCGCCACCCATTCCTAGACCCAGTGTGTAGCTTCCAGCAAAGCACTGGAGGGAAGGGCTGCCATGGTGTGCGAGCCAGGCGAAGGCGGGCTCCGATCGCACTGGTGGGATCAGGGGCAAGGGCTGCCATGGTATGCGAGCCAGGCGAAGGCGGGCTCCGATCGCACTGGTGGGATCAGGCAAGGGCTGCCATGGTGTGCGAGCCAGGCGAAGGCGGGCTCCGATCGCACTGGTGGGATCAGGGGCAAGGGCTGCCAGGGTATGCGAGCCAGGCGAAGGCAGGCTCCGATCGCACTGGTGGGATCAGGCAAGGGCTCCCAGGGTGTGCGAGCCAGGCGAAGGCAGGCTCCGATCGCACTGGAGGGATCAGGCAAGGGCTGCCAGGGTGTGTGAGCCAGGCGAAGGCGGGCTCCGATCGCACTGGTGGGATCAGGCAAGGGCTCCCAGGGTGTTGATCGGTGTCTCAGAAGTCATTTGCCTTGATGAAAATGGCCCTGGAAATTGGGGCTGAGAAGATCTCATGTTCCAAATCCTAGGTGATCAAATTCTAAACTCAGCTTAACTATTTAAGAGGTTCTCCTGGCTACTTTCCAAAAAAATAATGCTCGGAATTAATTTCATTTTGTCACAGTCTGTGTACGTTTAAGAAAGTCTTTTGTCACGAGCAACAGTAAAACAAAACAAGGAGCAAAATAAGAGAAATGAAGAAAGTTGTCTTTGAATCCAGGAACAGGGTCTTACAATTTGCCACAAAGCCACTAGGGGGCAGCGGGCGACAGCTGTTTAGAACCATGAAAACCTAGAGCAAACCGGCTTATTCTGTGCAAAATAAATAAATAAATAAAAGTTAAAGGGGGAAAAAAAACGAAAACAAAGGTAGCTTTGCCAAAATAAAAAAACAAATCTACTCTTTTAAGGGAGCTTATATTTACACCGGTAATTCTGCTTTTGTGGTTTTTCCAGACAGGGTCCCATGTAACCCAGAACAGGCTGTGTGGCTGAAAATGACCTTGAACTCCTGATGCTCTTGCCGCCACCCGTCAAGTGCCGGGATTTCATATGTGCATCATCACACTTGGATGTAACTTTGTTTTGAACTTGAAACTCAGTGTGTTAAAATTTAATTCAAACCTACTATTTTGCACTTCCAGTGTGGCCACAGGAGTGTGTAAATGCATGTGTGTTGTGGTCACTTTCCTCAGAGTCTGGGGCTGAGATAAGGAGAGGCAGGAGCAAGCAGGCAGGAGGCGTTTGAACTTGACATCTCTACTTGTTTGTTGTCGTATGATTTTGGAGGATCCTAAATCCACGGTGTGCCCAAGGAAACGGGCCTCAGGCACAGCCGTGCTGTGGCTTCAGAAACCTTTGACATTGTTGCTATGTGATAAATCTGTTCCACTGGATCATTCCTGGCTCACAGAACGGAGAGAGATGGTAATGCCATAACCAGGTGCAGTGGAAAAGCATTGTCATTTACGTCTGCCGGCCGCTCCCAGCTGGCACAGCCTCTTAACATCTTATCAGAGAAGCGATTGATGAGCTCAGCCTGTGCACTGGATTAACGGGGGCCACACACTCCCCAAACCCTATGGAATAAAGATGAAAGATAACAACCAAAACATGATGTTACAGAACAGATTTCTCCTGGTTTATTTCTCCAACGAATATTTATGAACTCTGAGCTCCACCTGAGGAATACTTCAAAGAGCAGCCGAGGAAAGACGACTGAGAAGCTTCGGAGCAGTGGGGTCTGAGGTGTCTCGGAGAGGCTGTGAGGCAATGTCAGGCGGAGGGATGGTGCCAAGGCTCCGCCCACTGAAAGGGATCAGAGGAGCCTGCTCAGAGGTAGTGACTGTTTCAGTTGCCTTGACTATCTCCTGGCATCTGGCAACAACAAAACTTAAATGACCAGGCACTTCTGTGAGCCACGATGTCTTGGATTCCTACAGAAAACAAGACAGAACAAAACAAGAGCATTCCTGTGGAACACGGCTTAAAATAACAACATCAGCAAACATTAGAGGGTGCATCCCATTGTGAGCGTAAATCAGCACCCACATCCAATGTTGTGATTTTCAGAGAGAAAAACACCCAGAGGAGAAGTCACACATGTTCAAAGTAAAAACCATAAAAGAGTAACAAGAGAGGATAAGCATGACTTGTGCTCGAAGAAAAACAAAATAGAACTACTAGAAATGAAAAGTAGGGATATTTGAACTGCTTTGGGGTGGCGGCCGAGCTGTCGTTTAGACACAGCTGAACAAAGGTTGGAGGACAGGACCCAGAGGGAGCCTGTGACACAGGGGAGAGAGAGTAAGACCATCATACCCTAGTAGGACCTCAGAGCGTGGACAGAAACAGTGTCAAGCCTCAAAGATAATGTTTAGGATTAATAGAGTATATGGCTCCTCAGATCCAAGCTGCAGGGACTCCTGAAATAAAAACAATGTCATACCTAGACGCAACATGAACCTCGTCTCCTGGGGTGCATATCTGGATCAGAGAGGGGGAGAGGTTTGTGCCAGTGGGTCGGCGGATTCTCACTCTAACAAAATAACACCACACCGTAGGCTTCAGAACCTAGCAGGGGCCGGGAGATGGCTCAGCAGGTCCGGTCGCCAAAGCCGACAGCCGGAGTAAAGTCCCGGGACCCTTGTGATGGCGAGAGCTGATTCTCTCAAGCTGTTCTCTGTTGTCCTTGTGTGTGTGTGCACACTGCACCCGAATCCTACCCACAACACACAATTTTTAAATTAAATTAATGCTTTCAATTAAAATAACTATCATCCAAAAGTAAAATATATTCAAGGCCAGCTTCGTGTACATAGAGAGTTCCAGGATAGCTAGAGCTATACAGAGAAACCTTGTCTCAAAGGGGGAAAAACAAGTAAAATAAAATGAAATCTTCAATCAAATAAAAATTCACTCTTAGCAGGCCTTCCCTAAAACAAAACCAAAAACCATACTCCTAAATACTTTGAAGAAAACAAAACCAGGCAGAATTTCAAAGGTGAGTGAGATACAAGTAACCTCTGCCGTCTGCATTATTTTTCACCTCCAATTCCTACCATAGAAGATGACGGCCTGGTGAGAGGATGCTGTTGGATCACGTCTAGCCACCTCACTAATCTCTATGCTGAACCTGACCGGCCTGGGTCCCTATCACTCACCCTCCAGAGGGCCCCCAAACTGTGTATAAAGTGCAAGCCTCAGGCGAGTTCATCATTCCCGCCCCCAGGTCTTCCCACCTTCCCAAAGGTGTCCCAGTGTCCCGCTGTTGGATGCAGACACCTATCTTTGGGGTCCCTCCCTCCGAATCAGAGGTTCCAGATGCAGTGATTCCAGAGATGAACCCAGGAGATGCTGAGAGTATGGGGAAGTAATTCCAGGAAAAGAAGGCAGCCAATGTGGAAGCAGCTGAAGAGCACACCATGCCTGTCCCCAAAGAACTGGAAGCTGAGGTGTGTAGACACCAACTCCTGTCAATCATGGGTGGGGACCGCTCCCAGGACTTCCGTTTCCTGGCACTTTGGCCAGATGTACAGGTGGCAAAGGAGCCCCAGAGCAACAAAAGGTCCTCAGAACAAGAAACAAGTCCCCAGCCGCTGGCAATGAAGCCAGCCAGCACTAATGGGGGCCAGGGATACTTGTGCAGGCGCCCTTCAGTTCCCTCCTCAGGAGAGTGGCCCTTCACAGGTAAACAAAACACGCCCTGCAAACTGATGGCTGTCTTACTCATAGGTAAACGGTGATTTTCCGTTGTTTATGAGCATTTTCTGTCTAGGGCCCCTGGTCCCAGTTCTGTGGCAACTATCAGGAGGTGTTGTGGTGGAGTCTCCCATCTGTCCATGCCAGGGCATGCTCACTGCCCGGCAGGCAGTCCAGCAAGTAGCTATACTCTGCAAAGCCCAGGGATCAGCTGGAGCAGGATGCAGCAGGTGAGAAGTTAGAGAACCAGGAAATACAGGTCCTTGGACTTGTTGCTGATAAAATACAGAAAAGGGGGGCACGCCTTTCTCTTTCTGGTATTTGCCAAGACTTAAGCACTATAAAAAGAACAAGAGAGGGACAGAATTAGAATCACACCTTTGCCACTCTGGAATAAAAAGCTTTCAGAATGACAGGAAAAATGTAGGGTAGATGGCCTCACACACTGCAATTTAGCCTGGGTGGTAGCCGCAGTGGGTGACCTGTCCAGTCCTACAGATAATGAGCCTATTCATTTTCTTCTTTTGTTCATTTTTATGGTCTACAGTTTTACTTGCAGTGTGTGATACTTTGTTAGGTCTCTAACAGCTTGGACGTTCATTATTTGCAGAAAAGACACCAACCTTGCTTCTCCTCACTCTGGTTTCCTCTCATTCAGAGGATGGACCTCTAGGAAAGCCCTGCAGCTGTCTCTGTGGCTGTTAATAAGGCTGCTATGGAAACAACGACAAGCCTCTCTGTGTTAGGAGGAATTATGTTAGGAACCACTCTATCCCTAAACAGGCTTCCACCTATCAATCTTATCAGTTTAACATCGCTTTCAGCTTTACCCACCTGCTCCACAGAACAGCCTATCCCTTTTTTACTATCTGTTGTTCCATCACATTCCACAGAGGAGCCAGGAGGCACCTCGGCCATGTGTTGGGATTACCATCCATCCACCTAACTAGTCTGACCCACCCCGCTCGCCCCTCTCCCCTCGCCACACTTCTCCCTTTTTCTCTCTCCTTCTACTCTTATATCTCAACCATCCGCTCATCCATCATCACAATTGCCCCAAATTTCTCAGCACCCAAACTGGGTGACAGTTACCCATTTGTTTCTGCTGCCTTTACGCAGACAATGTTGCAGTCCATGTCCTGTGGAAACGCAGGTGCATTTGACATCAGGAAGAAAAGAATGCTGTATATGAGCACATCTAGGTGGCATAGAGCAAGACCACTCAAACTGTTACTACTCATGATCCCCCTTTTTTCTAAGAATTTCTTAAATGAGACCAGGTATTTTAGATATATAAAATAAACAAATCAAACATTTTCTGATAGTCAATCATAAAGAAATTTATTTTAAGACACTCCTTTGGTATACATATAATCTTTCCACTTATTAAAGATGAAATTAAATTTTCATAATGAGATGGATATGCCATTTGGTTTTTAAATAAGGAATAAAATCTTGGCTGAATATCAAATGTAGATTATATAATATTCATGCATTTCAGAGTTGATAGATATTTGATTTTATAATCATCAATACTTGGAATGCCATTTTACATAAAAACATATGCTAGAAAATGGCAAAAGTATGTTTAAATCCATTTCAGAAATTTGAAAATTCTGTCCTAACCTAAAGCCAAATTTCATATAATGATTTATTTTTGTTTTTATTTTATTTTTGAGACAGGGTTTCTCCGTGTAGCCTGGCTGTCCTGGAATTAGCTCTGTAGATCAAGCTGGCCTTAAACTCAGAGATCTGCCTGCCTCTGCCTCCCAAGTGCTGTGATTAAAAGAGTGTGCCACTACAACTGATGTGATATTTTTTTTTCAAACAAAACAACTCAACATCAATTTTTGAAATCAAAAATTCTAACACAATGCAATCTGAAGATATTCTAATTTGATTCTTACATGCCAAGGGCTGACAGAAGGAAATATTAGCAGTTTGGGGGCTGTTTTGTTGTCGTTGCTGCTGTTTATCTGCTGGCTTGTTTTAAGCCATGATATCACTATCAGAGTAGGAGCTTTGTGTGAAAGCAAACACTGCAGTTCAGTGTGTAATCGTCTCAAACCGGGGCCAGCTTTAACGGCATTCCTTGTGTGGAGTTGCAGCCTGTGAAGTGCGAAGTGTGTGTTGTGTTCAGAACTGAGGCCGCAGCGGAATCTCCTGAGGCAACAGCGGTCAGGGCTGCCAGGAACACTCAGGGTTGTGTGAACAGGAACTTCTGCAGTGCGCCCTGGCCAGCAGTCAGACGGATCCCTCCCACCGCCGTCCCACAGCCTCTTATAAAATAATCACTCAGAGGCTTACATTAGTTACAAACTGTGTGGCCGATGGCTTCAGTTTCTGGCTAGCTAGCTCTTTCATTTTAAACTATCCTAGGTCTATAAATCCATTTGTTGCCACGTGGCCATGGCATTACTGATCCGCTGACATCTTGTTGCTTCTTCGGGGGCAGGCTCAAGTCTCTCCTGACTCCGCCCTTCTTCTCTCTGTACCTCTCATCCCCCAGCTGTAAGCTTTCTTGCCATAGGCCAAAACAGCTTTATTTATTATCCAATGGAAGCCACACATATTCACAGCATACAGAAAGACATCCCACAGAAGGTTTACTGAACAGTGACTTTGAAATAATGTTTGGACATTGTGCATTCAGAAACCTTTTACTGTTACCATTTTTTGTTTTGTAATTTCACATTGAGTTACATCATATCACATGGGAGTCATAGCCCACAATTTAAGAAGCTGGAGCTTAGAGTATTCTTAGAGTCGCGCTTCTCTTAGACCATGCAGGAGAATGCTAAGTGCTCAGCAAGGTTGGCAGCCAGCAGCAGAGCCTCCTCTGAGGCAGCCTTCAGGCTAACAGTGTAGGTGTCTGGATGGCACTGGACATGTCCTTATGTCCTTAAGCACAGCACTATACACTGAGGGAGATGCTCTTCTGTCTTCTCAACCACCTGGTTAGGGGCAAGCTGCAGTTACCTACCCCTCTAGAGGGGGAAACTGAGGACTTCAGACCACCCACCTAGCAAGTGGCAAACTTGGGAGTTGAATCTCAGCTGTCTTGTTCCTGATCTTGGAGTAGTTCATTACTGCTCACAATCAAGACATGGAAAGTAGGATTGGAAGGAAGATGAGGAAAACAGCTAAAAAGAGCCAGAGTGGAGAAACTTGTGTGAGCCACGGAGGTCAACCTAAGGGGCTCTCCCCTCTTCTCTCCTTTCCTCCCTCTCTTCCTTCCTGCAGTAGGAATGTATTTGGAGTGTACCACATTTCTTCCCAGTAAAGTGTTATTATATGTATGTAGTGTGTGTGTGCACATGCCTGTGTGTGTGTGTGTGTGTGTGTGTGCACATGCCTGTGTGTGTGTGTGTGTGTGTGTACACATGCCTGTGTGTGTGTGTGTTCATGCTCACCAGGGCTCCAGTTTGGAGGTCAGAGGACAGCTTACAGGAGTCTATTTTCTCTTGCCTTCGTATGGATCCTGAGTATCAAACTCAGGTCATCATGCTTGGTGGCAGGCGCCTTTATCCACTGAGCCATCTCATTGGCCCGAAATATGCTGTCATCTATTCTGTCTCCTTCTTATTAATGTTTCGCATCTTTTATTCATTTTGTGGGGTGTGGTATGTATGCCATAATGTGTTGGAGGACAGAGGACTTCTTGTTGAGTTGGTTTTCTCCCTCTCCCATGTGAGTCCTGAGATCAAACTTTACCTGATGAAACATCTTGCTGGGCTCTCCCTGAATATCTAAGCTTGTGATGCAGGGGCACTGCATTCTTTAATAAAGCCTCCCAATTGTTGATCTCTAGAGCTTTTCCATCGTTCTGAACAGGAAGTTGGTGCTTGTCAGACAACTATGCTCTCTTGCCACCACAAGCCCACAGCATCCACTCTCTCTGTTTGTGATTCTCCAAGAGCCTCCTGCACCTGGGCTTGTGTGGTGTTTTTGCCTGTGTCATTTATCACAATACACTCGAGGCATCAGTGCCTCAGGTTCCACAATATTCCTCCTTCTGTACACACCACACACCGACAGAATATTCCGTGTCTGTGGACGCTGAAGTCTGGGGCTGTCTCCGTCTTGGGCTGTCTCCGTCTTGGGCTGTCGTCTCCGTCTTGGGCTGTCGTCTCCGTCTTGGGCTGTCTCCGTCTTGGGCTGTCTCCGTCGTCTTGGGCTGTCTCCGTCTTGGGCTGTCTCCGTCTTGGGCTGTCGTCTCCGTCTTGGGCTGTCGTCTCCGTCTTGGGCTGTCTCCGTCTTGGGCTGTCTCCGTCTTGGGCTGTCTCCGTCTTGGGCTGTCTCCGTCTTGGGCTGTTGTGAACACGCACAGCAGGACTGCCTGAGCCCTGCTGTCAGTTTTTCCCGAGTATCATCTTGGAATGGCACAGCTAGGTCATGAGGTCATTCTACTCCCTGAGGAACTGCTAAACTCCTTTCATTTCTAGCAGGAGATTCCCCCCACCCCACCCCCCATTCAGGACACTGGACACAGCAATCTTCCTAATTCTTTCCCTAGGCCAGAGACCAGGACTGTCCCAACAACAATTTTTTCCAGGGTCTGGTTCATGTGGGGCTCAGCTGGAGATCCCTTTATACAGACCCAAAGCCCAGATGTCCTGAGACCCCAGGCCACCTTCCTCTCTGGAATCACTGTCCATGGTATCAGTTTTGTGAGGGTAGCGTGCTCCCCCTTCCTCCCTTCATCCCTTCCTCCCTCCCCCTCCTAGTATATTTTTTATAATATAGAATGTTACCTGGCACATAAAAGTGATTAAGAAATACTTGCTAGTGCTAGAAAAACGATGCATCGGTTGAGACTTCCTGCTGCTCTGGACCTAAGTTTGGGTCCCAGCACCCATGTCAGCTGACTCACAGCCACCTGCAGCCCCAGCTCCAAGGGATCTGGTCTCTCTTCTGACCTCTGAGGCCAACTACACACATGCACCCAGAAATTAAAATAGCAAGTAAATGTTAAAAAGAGAAATACTTGCTGAATAAGAGGAGGTGCTAATCCTTCCTATAAACTGTCTGAATTCATCCTAATATCAATTCAGTAATGTGACAGTAATCTTTATTTATAATTAACTCTCCTCCCCCCCCAAACCAAGTGGAGAGTCTAAGTGACTTCTCCAATGCAACATGGCTGGAGAATTTGTATGCTGTGTAGTCCTAATTATAATGGAAGACTAACTTGGGGTCATTGGACCCTTTATCGTTTCTCTCCTCAGTACACTGATTGACTTTGCTCTCCAATCTTTTACTTATCTAGTTAGTCATAATGTTGGGACAGGTGACTTGAGCCCAGTTTGTTGGACTGCTGGAATGAAGTTGCTGCCCCCCAGTTCTACCATCTCCCTGTGTCTTCATGTGTGTCTGTGTCCCGGTAACAACTTCTCGAGGATGCGGTCCTGTTGGATTAGAACCCACGTAATGACCTCATTTCAACTTAATTACCTCTTTACAAACCCCATCCTCAAAGGAAGTTACCATGCTCTGGGCTCAGGAGCAGGACTTCTCTATATGAGTCTGGAGCTCAGGAGGACACCTTATCCGGGAAGATCACCCCCTTTCCTGGGAGCACCTGCTCTGCTTAAATGTCCTTTGACCTTGAACTTTTCCAGAGATGACTCCAGCTAATGGGCTTCTTCATGAGTCTCCTCCTATCAAGTATGGAAAATTCCTAGGTCACTTGGTCATAGAGGGAAGAAAGGGTGATCTGGAAGGGACAGTTTGCTGGAAGGAGCCACTGAACTGTAAAATTATGTTTTAAATCATAAAACTCCAATGAAGGGATAATGTTAGGGGTTGGGATATAACTCAGTCAGAGTACTTGAGTAGCTCATCAAGGCCCTGGGTTGACCTATAGTATCATGTAAACTGTACATGGTGGTACGCACCCGAGAGGAGGTGCAGGCAGGAGGACCAGAATCCAAGGTCATCTGAGCTACATAGAGAATGTGAGGCCCACCTGACTACCGGACACCCAGCTGTCATCCTCCTCGTCATTGTCATCATCTCCTCCTCCTCCTCCTCCTCCTCCTCCTCCTCCTCCTCCTCCTCCTTTTAGATGATGTGAAAAGAAGGAGGGACAAGAACAGCATCCCTCCAGCAGAAGCCCACTCCTCCCAGTCTTGGCTGAGGCTGCTGCCTGAGCACAGAACACCCTGGAGCACACACATCACCACAGAACTCAACACAGTCCTCCCTCTCCTTCTTTCCCGTCTCCTCCCGTTCCATTCTCTCTCCCCTTCCCTCTGCTTCCCACTCCTCCCCTGTCCTCCCCTCCCCTCCCCTCCTCTCCCCTTCTCTCCTCTCCTCTCTTCTCTCCCTTCTGCTCTCCCACCCCTCTCATACGTTAGGATATTTTCTGCACTCATCTGCTGGCCAGTGCTTGGCAGACACGGGGAATCTCAGGGCTTCTTGAACGCTTCCAGTCTTTGTTCAAATAAGCAGCCTCTGATGTGAAGCCCACATCTGGAAATGATCCTTAGTCCTGGCCGAGGCTTGGTCCAGGCTTGAGAGATGTGTATTCAGGTATAGCCACACCCCACTTCCTGATCCAAACACTAGGACCAGGGCAGGCCCTGGAGGCTGGCAGTGGGTCTGGAGGCTGTTGGGTAAAGCCCAGGGCTGTCATTGGAGAAATGCTGGGCCAAGAGCACCACCTGGTGCTCACCTCACAATCTCCCTCAGTTTGCGTCATCAGGGTCACAGCTCCACAGCACCCTCACCTCATGGACCTTCTCCCATGTCCTCCCCTGGGCTTTGGCTGTGAACAGGAAATAGCATCCCAGCCTGGCAGAACTGTCTCCCAGTTTCCCTGTTTGTAGCTAAGAGTTACTGCATGGACACGAGGGTGAGATATTTTGCCTCACAAAGTGTGCACCTAGGGCTTCTAATCTTAAGAAATTTCCCTCCCTAAGGTCAGATCAAAGGCTGGTTCAGAACAGCGGCGCTGTGCAAAGAAGGAAATGTCCTGTTTACATCCCTCAGGGTGGACAAGCTGCCACGGCGGTTTAGGCATAAGGACGGTGGTATTTCTGAGAGACTCTGAGCAAACATCTGAAGAACTTTCGTCAGGCAGGTGGACCTCTGCTGACAGTTTGGGCATGGAGCAGGTCCCGTGAACCAGGGTCCTCACTGGAGGACCAACTGTTCCCCCACCCCGAATAAATTAAAACTTTCTGTAGAAGACCATTTTAAAAATACAAATAAAAGGGGAGAAAATCATCTCTCAAGTCCAGCACCAGAGACGATCGCCATTACTACTGTTCTGGGATCACTCACACCTAACTGCCAGGTGACTGCACTCTGACTCGGGCCTTAGGGAAATGGTGGAATCACAGGTAAAGCCTCACAGCAGGAATCAGCTCTACTGAGAGATGCTCAAGAAATCGGCCTGGCCCCATTTACCAGGTGCCACACAGCAAGATGTCTCCAAACCTGAAGTCAGGCCTTCGCCAAACCACGACTGCCAACGCCTCGACATAGGACTCTGACTCAGACTGTGATATTTTAGTACAGAAACCTGGAAGGACTAAGTGCAGGGGACCTGTGCACAGGAGGAACCTCCTCTAGGACCCTGCATTTGACAGACACCACACCCAAACACCTGTTTTCACAGAGAGATCCTTTATTATTCAGGGAAGAAAAGTTAAAGTGGCTGCTTTCTGGCCCAGGAAGAAAAACAGCAGCAAATGACCCTGCAGGGGTGATGTTAAGAAGAAGAAAAAGGAAGTCTGTGTTAGGGTGGGCTAGGATGCAGTGGTATATTTTGATTGGACATATTAATTAGCTCAACAATAGGGGAATTTGATTGCTGGACTTCAATACCTGGATAGCTGGACCTTGGTAGTCAGTCTCAGGAGGAGGAGTGGTCAAATAAGGGACAGACCGTGGTGGCAGCTTTAGGAGTGGCCTCTAATGGGTTTTACCAAGGCAGAGGGAGTCGGGGAGAAGGGCACAGCCTGCCAGAGCCACGTGCTCCAGTGGGCCAGTGTCCCTTCACTACGGCAATTACCAAATATTTTCTCTTACGTATGCATAAATATCTCCTCAATAACAAAAGAAATAATGCCATTCTCCACCCTAGTTGTGACGTAGTGGGCTGTAACCTTGTGCTGCACACAGCATAAATGCTTTAGGATGTAACAATCTCAGCGCTCCGCATGGTGGCATGGTTGCCCCTCAGAGGGACTGAATCCATAGAGACTTCTCTTTGGCTGTGCTGGGCGTCAAACACAAGGCCTCACATGGCTCTGGGCGATCTACTACAGAGCCGCATCCCAGTCATATGGAGATGTTTTTAAGTGTCTAATGGGGGGATGGCAGATATGAAGATGACATTTAGGGAGCAAGGGAGTAGCCAGTTAGATGTTGGCCTGCAGTTCTCAGCGTGGCCCTAAGTCTGTATGTTCAGATGCTCATATGTGTAGGTGAAGTGGAAAGAACATTTCATATGATGCAAGCCTACAACCTACCTTCATTTTGCTTGTAAACACATGGCTTTAATGTATGTTGGATTTCTAACAATGTGCCTGAGGTTGTTCACACAGTGTGCTGTGAGATACTGGCTGAATCACTGGAAACTCTCACCAGCAGCAACGATGCAATGTTTGCCTATCTGTGATGTGATCTGTACCTAACCGTATTGTAGCCATTGCATTCCTGGTGACTACGTACTTCTGAATAGACCTTTTTAACCCTTTATTTCTGAATGCCATGTAAATAAAGCATTTCCATATTTAGTGGAACACTGTCTTCCTGTTTTGAACTCTCAGTTTATTTTAGAGTAGATTCAGTCATCTGGCCTCTTCCATAGCTCCAGATGTTGTGTTTCAAAGCTGTAATTAAGGGGTGAGGGTGTAGCTCAATAGGTAGCTTGCTTGCCTAATGTGCATGAGGCCCTGGGTTTAGTCTTCAGCACAGTATAAACTGTATGGTGCCTCATGCTAGTAGTTCCAACACTTCTGAGTGGAGGCAGGAGGATCACAAAGTTCAAGGTCATCTTCTGCTTCATAGTGAGTTTGAGGCCAGCCGGGGCTACACGAGGTCCTGACTCAACAAAACAGAACAACACAACCCCATCTCCTGAAAATTGAGACATTTATTTCTTTGACTCTGCTGTCTGGCTTCCCTTCGGCATCTGCTCGCAGAGGCTGGGGGAGGTGGAAGGGGACAAGGGAGACGCTGCTTCCCCTTGTTTCTGGTGTCTCCCGGTGTGAACAGCAGCCACAGCAGCCTGGACATACACAGCCTGGACGACACCCTCCCGCTTCCGCAGCTTCAGTTCTGTGAGTGATTTCTGCAGTTACTAACCATGGAAAATCCTCCCATTCTCTGTTTGCTCTTCCAGCATTTCCCAGAACTCAAGCAGCCAGATCTCCTGGGTTTGAAACACCAAAGTGGATTATTATCCTTAGTGGACGTAGATGGATAAAAACATTTACAGATTTTATTTTACTTTCTTTTTGATTTTCTTATATTACATTTATGCTATTGCCTGTAGTTTCTTAAGTTACACACTTCTGTAAATATATTACCTCTGAATTTAATTTTAGAATATCAAAGGAAATATTAAATATATTTATTAATACACAACCTAAGTCAGAAGCTCATTTATTAGTAAAAGGGGGACCTGTAGGGCCCTGGCCCCCGTTTTGGGTAACTGTTGCCTTGCTTGCTGACCTTGATATCCTCCCTATGCTAATTCCCTATCGGGTTCCACCCTCCTGAATGCTTAAGGGAAGTTCCTTGTCTGTGTATCCTGCAGAATGGGCAATAGCTTAGATGCAAGATTGTAAAACATCAGTAGCAAACTTCTGCCCTCCCAGGTTCTCCCATTGTGCTGTAAGCCTGGATTTAAGACCTTCAATAAACAGCATTCAGCATAAAAACAAAACAAAACAAAACACTTCCAAGACTGGATACCAATATAAATGCTTAACAAGGAAGGGCAAATCTCAACTATAGGCAAAGAACTTCAAGAAACTAAGGAATGCTCAGAGCAGGAGAAGCAGTCTTCCCAGCAAGAGTCCCAGACTGGTCATCCAATTTTAAATGGTCAGACGTGAAATCGTATTCACACAAGTAACATTATATGGAATGAGCAGGTTGTATTTATGTATCTAGGAACACACACACACACACACACACACACACACACACACACACACACATAGAGAAATCGAGGCCATTAATTAGAGAGAGCACAAGGGTGATTGGAGGGAGGAGAAGGAAAGGGGAGAATGTTGTAATTAAATTTTAATTTCAAAAAATTAAAGAGAATATTATTTAAAGAGATTGAAAAATAGAAATTCTTCTTATGTGCTTTTGTACTCCTCTGTTGCCCTCAGAAAGCCCACTGAGGGTCAGCCCCTCCCCCAGGGCTGCTCAAGACCATGCCTACAGGGCATTTAAGACCTGGTCACCGGAGCTGGCATGTGCGATCCCTCCTGCCTTCCTGAGAGTCACCTGGGAGTTATTTAGCTCTGTTTATTAAACTTGGACTTATTAGTTTGGCTTGATTGGATGATTGCGTTGGTGGAGGATACCCAATGCCTGGGACTCCAATACTTATCACACGGGTAAAAACATATTTAGATGTTTAGGAAAATGACATTATATGTGTGCAATGGAGTTAATTGTTTAGGAAACTTTATTAAGCTCAGGTTAACCCAAAAAAATCAATCAAAGAGAAAAGGATATTTATTTTTGAACAGCAATACTAGATTTGTAAGTAGAATATACTTTGTAAATTAAATGTATAAGGGTATTTTCATTTTTAAGTTAACTTATATATATAATCAATAAATTTGATACTAATTTTTGATACAAATTTTAAATCTCAATTGTAGTAAATAGGGCTAACCTATCCAAACTTTATGAAGTATAAAATATTTTGAAGATGTTTTTCATATAATATTAAAATACTTTAATTTTTGTCTTCCTAATTATTCTAAAGATATTTCCTAGTGTAATCAATTCTCATGGTGTACATACTTTGAGATGATATGTATAGTACAAATAATTCTGTCTGCTTACTGTACAATTACTCCTACAATCTTAACATTTTTGGACTAACGGTAACATTACCCAAACCTGTAAGTAAGATTTATGTGGATGGCCATCACTGCTTCCCTTAAATCCCATTTCTCTTCAAGAACACTTAACACGACATCTGTAGCAATATAGTAGTTAGGTACACCAAAAAGCTCCCCCTGACTGGAATAAACAGAAAATGCAAGCTATACTTTTTAGCTTCCAGAGAGGGAGACATAGTGTTCTCTAAGAGTGCAGCCCCTGATGAGTATGCCATGCTCTGGTGGAAGCTCACACATGCAGTGTGTTTGGGTGGGGCCAGTCAGTATTGAAGGGTTTTAGAAGGGTAAAAGAGGGACAGGGAGCAGGGTGGGCAGGTGTGGGGCATCTGGAAGAGGTGGGGGAGGGATGACAGTCATGGTGAAAGCACTCTGAACAAAACCCTCAAAGAGCAGCAAAAGTTGTGTTGTTTTGTTTTGTCTTCCTAAGATTTGGGCCAAGCCTGGCAGTGTGGTGCACACCTTTAATTCCAGGCAGAGGCAGGTGGATCTCTGTGAGTTCGAGGCCATCCTGGTCTACAGAACTAGTTCTAGGACAGCTAAGGCTGTTACACAGAGAAACTATGTCTCAAAAATACAAACAACAACAAGAAAACAAGATTTGAGCCCAAAAGATAGCTCAGAGGTTAAGGGTTTACTATTCTTGCAGAGGGCCAGCATTCACTTCTCTGCACCCACATGGTGGCTCACAATCATCTGTAACTGTAGCTCTAGGAGATCTGAGCCTTCTTCTGACTTCCTTGGGTATCAGACACACATGGAACGTATACACACGTGCAGACAAAACACCTATACACATACTATAACAAGCAAATCTAACTTATTTTTAAAGATTTACTAATTTGGTTTTACTATGAGGGATTATATTAATAGATTTTCTATTGTACCACTGTGATGGATATTCTTGTGATGGATATAACTTGACTACATCTGAAATTAACTAAAATTCAAGTAGCTGGGTACACCTGTGAGGGAATTTTTCTTAATCAAATAGTTTGAAATGGGAAGATCCACTTTTAATCTGGATATCCTGAGGTGGAAAAATCCATCTTTAATTTGGCCTCACCTTCTGCTAGCAGTCTCTCTCTCTCTCTCTCTCTCTCTCTCTCTCTCTCTCTCTCTCTCTCTGTCTCTCCCTCTCCCGCCTCTCTCTCTCCCTATCTCTCTCTCTCCCTCCCTCCACATATATATGATGTAGAGGAAGGAAGCTTGATCTCTGCCTGCTTGCTTTCACTGGCAAGTCCTTTGCTTCACTAAAATTTGAGCCTACTTGTTTGGGATCCCTGTGTGTCCTGAAGACCAGCTGAGACATCCAGCCTCATGGACTGAACAACTACTAGATTCTTGGACATTCCATTGGTAGACAGCCATTACTGGACTAGCTGGACCACAGCCTGTAAGTCATTCTAATCAATCCCTTTCTATATAGAGATTTATTCTATAAGTTCTATTCCTCTAGAGAACTCTGACTGAGATAACCATCTTCACTCCTGGAGTGAAATTCATTGGCTTGTGACACATTATTCTTATAAAATGTGATTATACTTTGTTTTCTAATAAAAATCATAAGCCATATGTAAAAATAATGGCTTTAGGTGTGGGATTCACCAACTCAACAGTAAATTAAAGCAAGAACCCTGGGACTAGCAAATTCCAAAGTCAGCTTTGTGCTCAAGGTATGAGCTTGAGTCTGTACTCTGACAAGTACACTGGCTATGAGGGGCTGGAGTTGAACCCATGTCCTCAAGTCAGGGAAACAATAGACTATGTTTATAGCTGAGATCTGACTGCATAAGAATGGTAAATAAGCCCACTGCACAGAAATTCATAGCAAGGCCTGTCTTCTCACAGCCCTGCTGCCAGGTGAAGAGAGAAAAAGAATCTGAAATTCTGTAACTAGAACCTAGATCTCACAAGATTTTATCTCAGGTTATTATTAGTGAGCGCTAGGAAACTTCATGTAGCACCTAGACTAAAGTCTTCAGTTTAGTGACCCTGATATGAGTCTCAGAAACTAGTGACCTTAAGGGAAACAATATACTCCAACCCAGATTTTCACAGATCCATTTATGTAAAGACTGCATCAGATATAAGCATCTTAAAATTTAGTCAAAACCACAGTGAGACAAGATACCATGAGTGAAAAGAGGCAGAAACAGCAGACAGACATCAACCTTTTAGATGTCTCCATATTTTCTCAGAGAGAATACATATGTTCTACAGCTAATGTGTTTTTCAAAATGAAATGGAAGTTTGAAAATGTGAACATAGCACAAGATTTGAAAATGAACCCAAACCAGTAGAAAATAATTTATGGCAATTATATGCTTTAAAAAATCAATAGACAAGTTGATTAGTAGGTAAAGCTGAAGTGAGTATTTATAAACTAAAAGATGGATCTGAAAAGAATTTAAATTGTAGTTTAGATTAATAAGCATGTAAACATATGAAGCAAAGATTAAAAACATGATATAAAGAGCCAGAACTCCAATGTGTGTGCAATCAGAGTCCAGAAACAGCAAATAACAAAATAGTGAATAAGTTCTATTAAAATTGTTGCTATAATTTTCTGCATATTTGAAATATGTAAATCTTAGTTCCATCACAGTACATTTATGACTGGGAAGAGGATATAACCTTAGAAGCCACAGAGCTGAAAATAAAGACCATGTCCAATGACATAGTCAATGGTACCCCTCAACTATTGCATGTCCAGTCAAAACAGTGAAAGCCAGAAGATGCTGAGATGAATCTTCAGTGTGTGGAGTCATTGCCAACCTAGAAAGTTACACATGGAAAAATACCTTTTATAAATATTTTAAAGTAGTATACAAAGTAGTAGCTTTATTTTTAATACAGTATTTCATTAATTATTTTGAGAACTTCATGCATATGCACAGTGTTTTGATCATGTTCACCCCTATTCTGATCCATAAATCCTCCCAGACACACCCCTCCTTCCCCTACAAATTAATGTCTGCTTATTATATATTTACTTCTATAATCACTGAGTCTGATTTGTGCTCCCCACATGTACATGGGTGTGGGGCCATTCACAGAAGCATGGCTGGCCTGCCAAGGGCCACACCTTTAAAGAAAACTGATCCCCTTTTCCAGCAGCGTTGACTCTCTATAGCTTGTCAGCTAGCTTGATGCTGGATTATGTTCACTGGCTGGACTTGTGCAGGTGACCATAGCTGTGACTTTAAGAACAGTTACTTCTCCCCTTTTACCTTTATTTGTTTCCAGGGATCAAATTCAGGTCTCTAGGCTTTCAAGGTGAGTGCATTTATCTGCAGAGACATCTTACCTGCCTTCCAAAAAGGTATTTATTAAACATGATAACAAAGGAAGAACAAAAGTCATAGAAGTAAAAAAAAAATTCATGAAATCAAGTAGTAACATTTCAATCAACATCAGACTAAGTAAACTATGGCAAAAAAGCATTACTAGAGCTAAAAGTCCTGACATCATGAATAACAAAACAACCAATTTTCCAGAAACATACAATAGTTCTAAATTGATTATATCTATTTAACAGAATGTGAAAATACTGTTACAATAACAACTGGCCTGGCAAGATACGCGCACTGGTGAAATAGTGGCATGAGTGTTACAGGTGCAACCAACGACTTTCTGGTGGAATTTAAAGCCTTGTTCACAGACCCAGCACTGTTAACTGGGTCAAGAGCTGGTGGCTGGCTACACTCAGGCTCTAACACTAAGAACCTGGTACTACTCTTCTGTAAAGTGGACATTGTGTCAAATTGCCCCCAAGTTCTTATCTTTATATGTGTAGAATGCACCTTCAGCCTTCTAAGAGGAGCTTCTTTTTGAAATAGCAGTTTATACAGACAGCCACAACTGCTCAATGTGCAGAGAGAAGAAACTTTAAACACCTTCAGCTCTAAATGGGATGTGTATATCACATCAAGGCCCAGGGATCATCATGAAATCGAGTATAGAAAGATTGCAAGAGCCAGAAGCAGAAGACATCTGCATCAAGGAATTTTCTGGACTTGACAGGGTCATTGCAGACATTATTCTCCAGTGACTAGGATTATATGCAGAAGATTTGTGTGAGAACAGGCCAGCCCAAATCTCAGCATGGATGGTGGGGGAGAGGCAGTCATGAAATCCCAACTCTATCTGAGAAGCTACTGTCAGTTGATGGATACTGGGAAAGGAAGAGTCATTCTTCTTTAGGAATGTGGCCCCTGAAAGGCTACCCATACTCCATTAGATGGTCCTACACACATGCACATAAGACAGCACAAAGTGGACTCAGTAGCGTTTTTGCTTGTCTGTTTGTTTGTGTATATGGGTGATTTGCTTGCACAATGTGCATACATCCTGGTGCCTGCAGAGGTCGTAAGAGTGTGTCAGATCGCTGGAACTGAATTTACAGAGGGTTGTGAGCCGTCATGTGTGTGTCAAACTCCTAGTCCTCTAGAAAAACAGCCGATGCTCTTAATCACTGAGTCTTCTCTTCAGCCTCCTCAGGGGATGTAAAAGAGAGAGAGAGAGAGAGAGAGAGAGAGAGAGAGAGAGAGAGAGAGAGAACATGAAGTTGAAGGGGATGATGGTGGGACAGAGGAAGAATTTGAGGGGAAATACTGGGCAGTGGTGGGAACACATTATATGTGTGCATGAAATTTTCATTATTTAAGTATATATTAGAAGCTACTAAATACATGTGAGTGAAGCTACCAAAATTTATTTCTTGGAGAATTTTAACATACCTATTCCCACTTTCACAAATATATAAAGGATTACAGTCATAGAGATCATAATATCTAATCATAGTTCATTTCAGTTAGAAATAAAAATGCCTGAGGCAGGTGGGAGAGCTGGCCCTGAGGTCATAAGGGTAGGAGAGCTGGCCCTGGCCCTGTCTGCCCCCAGCTGTAACACTTGGGAGAGCTGGCCTTGTCCCTCTTGTGGGCAGCACAGTAGAACCAACCCTGTTGGCAGAGGTGTGGCAGAGCCAGCCCCAAAGTTGTGAGCACGGAAGAACTGTCCCCATTACTCATCTGTCATGTGGTGGCACGGGCCAGGGAGAGATCCCCTCTGGCCATCAATGCCTGGGGCAGGTGGGAGAGCTGGCCCTGAGGTCATAAGGGTGGGAGAGCTGGCCCTGTCTGCCCCCAGTGAAACACTTGGGAGAGCAGGCCCTGCACCTCATGTGGGCAGCACAGTAGAGCCAACCCCATTGGCAGAGGTGTGGTGAGCCAGCCCTGATATTGTGAGCATGAAAAAGCTGTCCCCATTACACACCTGCCACATGGTGACATGAACGGGGAAGAGAGATGTGTCATGCCCTCCTCCTTCACCCCCACCCGCCCATCAATGCCTGAGGCAGCTGGGAGAGCTGGCCCTGAGGTCTTAAGAGTGGGAGAGCTGCTCCTTCCCCTCATCACCTGCAGCACTCAGGAGAGTGGCCCCTGTGCCACAAGTGGGCAGCACAGTAGAGCTGGCCCTGAAGTGGAGGTGTCGAGGGTCTGACCCTGAGGACAGGAAAGCAGGAGAACTGGCCTCACCCCTTGCTCATTGCTGCAAGGGATGAACTCGCCAAGGCAATGCAGGAGAGCTCCCCCTGGTGGTGAGGACAAGAGAGAGCTGGTGAGCTGACCAACCCAGCAACTACCCAGGCCCAGAACCAGGGTTATGGGTTGGCCCACCCCCACATCCACCCCATCTGTGATCTGCTGGGGCATGTGAAGGGACCAGTCCTGCAGACCCAAAGCTGCAGGATCCCCACATCACAGGGTAACAGCAGAATATCCAAGAGGAGATCCAATGGTGCAGCAGAAGCCAGAGGCCTTGGACCAGACTCTGCAACGAACACTTGCAAGTAAAGATAAATTGACAAGTGTTGGCTGCGTGACTCACTGTGTCACACGACAGCTTCCATGATGAGATTTCCACCCCCCTTTTAATTTTTTCTCTTAAATTTTATTGGGAGGGGGACTTCAAGGGCAGAGAGCAGAGATGCAGGGACGAGAAATGAATGGGATCGAGAAGCATGATATGAAAGGCAGAAAGACTAAATTAGAAAAAGAAAGAAAAATGGAATCTATCAGACATCCTACAATCTGCAAAACATCTAAGTCTGTCCATGTACTAAACACAAATCACAAGAGACATTAGAAAATACTTAGAACTATAAACAAACTCAAAATTATGTGTCAGAATTTGTCAGTGTATCTATCATGAAACTTAGGGAACATTTTGTAGCCTTGTGCATTTATATCAGGAAAGAGGACAATTTAAAGTTTAATATTCTTACAAGTTAACCAAAGAATTAGAATAAATACTAGAATAAAATCAAAGAAAGAAAACACAATACTGGTAAGGGAGCCATTAATGAGGTAGAAAATGCACACCAAAGATAATCAACAAAGTCAAACATTATTCTTAGAAAAGAACCCAAAATAAACACCTAACAATGTTATCCAATCAACAATCATAAACAAAATAGGAACTTAATGGTGGGTTAATTATAATCATGGAGGCTGCAAGGATGAAGTAGGAAAAGTTTGCTGTAGCAGCAGCTGGTCCTGTTGCGAGTCAGTGACCTTGGCAAGTCCACTCTCCTTTATGTCTGACCCAGCTCTGATCTCCGGACCCAGAGCTTCTCAATGTAATGGGAGTTCATTAGCAGAGCCTAAAGGTCTGGAGGGGTCTGCGATCCGCATTGCCAGCAGGACCCCAGTGATGCGGGAGATGACGCTTGCCTCTGGTGCCTGCCTGACCTGCTGGTGGCTTCACCTCCTACACTGGTGAGGCTTCCTTTTTAGACATTTGCTGTGATGTCCATCTCACTATTCATTCCCAAGTTTCCTGATTCCTCCCCCACCACTCACAGACAGTAAAGCTGAGGTTCATCAGAGTCAAACCCTAAATTACCCTTTAAAAACAGAAAGGAAAATAATGATAATAATAATAATAATAATAATAATAATAATAATAATAATAATAAAGCCTAGTACCCTCTATGTTTAGTATGGGTCACACTTAAAAGGATTTCAATCCTAAAAGACACCTGCAATTAAGGTGCTTTTCTTTCTTTTCTTCTCCTCCTCCTCCTGCTTGTTTTTGTTTAGATAAAGTAATTTAGTCTACATTATGGGAGATGTGAACCCTCATCAATAGACACGATCCAGGAATGACTTAGAGTGATGCACAGCTGCATTTTGCACCCATTGACAATGGTTACTTCAACACTTTTCTCGTTCTAACTATAAAAATGGAATTTCTATTTGTCTTCACACAGTGTTTCAGAGGCTTATCTTAATTATCGCAACATCATTAGCAATTGAATAAAAAGTCAGTTTGATGTGCAGCGTAGGAGAAAGAAGTCTTACCTAAAGCCATCTAAAGCATGAACTTCAACTTCTAATTTCCTTTGTGTAAGTCAAGGAGAAATTGATTAAGTCATTTGCTTGAGTGCACAAAATGAGAATTTTCTTTCACTTAAAAACAGCAGTAAGAATTATCATTATTAATATTTAAGTTCAAAGCTTAAAGGGGGAAATGCTTATGCAGAAATACATACAGACTGGAAAATATTTGCCACCTTGTAGGGATCAGAAGAATCCTCAAGTGAATGATGTCAGAAGACTGCTTCCTTACAGAAACTGCGCCTGCCGAGATCAGCTAAGCCTACCTCCTCCATCCAGCGGTATTCTATACCCTGCTTCCTCCATCGGGGTAAACTATGCACCCTGCCTCCTGGCTTAGCTGTAGTTTCCCCACCTCCTTGTTCAGCTCTTTGTAATAACCCCACTTCCCTGTTCAACTCTGTATAACAAACACACCGAGCTTCTGGGATGCTACAGTTTTTCCAACAGAGAGCCCAGAGCATCTGATCCCAGATTCCTGTCTGTGTGTCTCTTTTTCCTCACTACTGAGAGAGCATCGAATTCCCTGGAACTGGAGTTATGGATGGTTGTGAGCCATCACCTACCTGAGTGCTGAAAATGGAACCCAGGTCCTCTGCAAAAGGAACAGGTGCTTTAAATTGCTGAGCCATGTCCCCAGCCTCAGAGGCATAGTTTTCTTGAACCTTCCTCCTTCACCATGAAATCTCAGCAGAGGTATCTGTAATGAAGGACTGGGTATACACAAGGTAGGTATCAACTATTTTCCATGAAATCCAAGGTAAAAACAGGTTTTAAAAACCTCCATGGAGCAGAAACAATAGAAAAACCCCATGGTGGGTGGGGGTGAAGCAGCAGGTGAGCCTGGTGAGAAAAGGGTGGCCTGGGAAGCCGCCCTCGGAGGCCAGCACGGACTGCACAGTCTTCTTGCATGGTGAGTCTTCTGGCCTTGTGTGCCAGAAGTACAAGCCCATCCCATGCTCTGCTGTTGATGGGACTGGAAACTCCCCCACTCCTGAGCAGGAAGAGAGTGGTAGCTCAGGCAGAAGCTCTCAGTTTGAAGACTTGACCTGGTCCAGAAGAAAAACACTCTGCCTCTAAAGTGTGCACCCAGCCAGCAGAACAGGAGCATTTAGAAACTTCCAGAAAGGCAGCAGCAGTGGAGGAAGGAGAGGAGAAGCCAGTGTAAGAAGGAGCAAACCCAACTGGAAATATAGGTGAGCAAGGACAAGAGAATAAGAAAAGAAAAACAGACACACCACCCCATGCCCCACCACACCCATAGAAACCAGAGCCACCAGGAAAGGAAGGAGGGGCTGGGACCTTCCTTCTTGATGAAGGGAACAGTGTCCCGACAGGAGGAAAGCCACGAGCCACGTACTCCACATGGTATCTGTCACCTGTCCTTTCTCACATGTTATAACGTGACAGTGAAAAGCAAATAGATGAGGATGTCATCAGCAGAGGACAGAGTCCAGTGAACGTTTGCAGGACTGAGTGGCCGCGCCTGTGGCACTTGTAGCAGATGGCTGGTGTCTTCAGTGGAATCTCCCCTCTTGGACTCCATGAGTCCTGCCAGAGAAAATAACCTACAGGCTGACATCTGGGTGGTCTCAAGCAGCCATCAATACACCATGCCCATAAACACGAAGGCTTCTAGCCATTCTCTCCAGGAATGTGTGGTCCTGAGCCACTGACAACTGAGCATCTCTGACCACACAAGAACCCCCAGCTTGAATAAGTTCAAAAACCAACCACTATGCAGAAAAGAGAATAATTAACAAACAGCAACAACAAACCACCCCAAATGCCAATCAAGAAAAAATATGCCACTTCAAAACAGGGCCAAAATGCTATAAGATGACAATAAGTAGGGATAAAAGCAGCGTCTGGAAAGTTTAAATATTTATTTGTTTATTAATTTTGTGTGTGGGCAGGTGCATGTGTGCATGAGTATATGTGTACATGTGTGCATCTGTGCATGTGCATGCGTGTGTGTGTGTGTGTGTGTGTGTGTGTGTGTGTGTGTGTGTGTGTGTGTGTAGGGAGGACTTGGGGTCAGAACTGGTTCTCTCCTGCCGCTTTGTCAGTGATTGAACTCAAGGGTCAGGCATGGACATAATCGCTTGTGCCTCTCTCTGCCTGCTGAGGCATCTCACTGGATCTTAAATTTTTAAATAAACACAGTAGACAGAATGAAACTTTTAAATGTGGGGATCAGTGCATAAGGCTAGATAAACTAATATGAATGGTAAAAAAGATATGGGAGGAAAGAGGTATGGGAGGCGAGGGGGCAAGCATCACAGGTGGCAGTGGTTTCTGGAGGAGGAAATGGAGAAGACAGAAGAAACAACAAAACTCTCCAGAAATCTTTTTTTCCCCCGAGACAGGGTTCCTCTGGGTAGCTTTGGTGCCCGTCTTGGATCTCGCTCTGTAGACCAGGCTAGCCTCAAACTCACAGGGATCTGCCTGGCTCAGCCTTCCGAGTGCTGGGATTAAAGGCGTGTGCCACCACTGCAGGCTGGAGAAATGCTCGTACTGAAACAATAGAGTGAGGGACAAGCGAGAGCCCATTCAGGTGCTGTGTGGTGATTACCGAAGATAAAGGGATGTGCCTGAGGGGAAGAACAGACAGAAACCGTAGCCTGCTATTTCAAAGCAGGGCCAAAATGCTGCATCTGGCTCCTCCTCATGGGCTGGGCAAGTGGGGGATAATTGCCTTCTAGATCTTAAGAAAAGTGAATTTCATCTGATTTTGGCACACTACTGAATTTCCTCAAATCTGAAGGAGAACAGATTTTCAGACATGCTGGAGCTCAAAATCTCTACTGTACTGGCTGGTTTTGTGTGTCATCTTGACACAAGCTAGAGTCATCAGAGAGGCAATGCCGCCCTGAGATCCAGCTGTAAGGCATTTTCTCATTTAGTGAGCAAAGGAGGAGGACCCAGCCCATGGTGGCCCTGGGTTCTACAAGAAGGTGGGGTGAGCAAGCCATGGGAAGCAAACCAGTAAGCAGCTCCCCTCCATGTCCTCTGCATCAGCTCCTGCCTCCAGGATTCTGCCCTGTTGGATTTCCTGTCCTGATTTCCTCTGGGAATGAACAGCAATGCTCAAGTGTAAAGCTGAATACACCCTTCCTCCCCACTTGCTGCTTGCTCATGGCGTTTTGTCACAGCAACAGAAACCCTGAGCCATCTACCTTCCATGACCTCTGTCACAGGAAGTGAGTGGGCCTTGGGCAATGCCCAGGTCCAGGAGTCAGTCACTCAAGGCTCGGGGAGCGGGGCGGGGGGCGGGGCTTAGTGGTAGAGCATTTTCCCAGCTCTCACAAAGCCCTCACCTGTGCCTGGTGCAGTGATATCAAATAAAGAAAAACAAAGGTAAAGGTAAAATAATAATCTGAGGAAAAGAAGCATGAGTCGAGGGAAGAGTCCGCAGCCTGAGAGACGTGTGAGATACTTTGGAGACACGGAGGAAGCAAGTCACGCGGCAGTAGGCTGGCTCTGGTGATTGGAATGAGGCGACGCCATGTTCTTTGACATTTGACTGCTAGGTCCACAGGTGGTGGTGTCTGGGGAGGCTTCAGAGGTGTGGCCTTGCTGGAAGTGCATCCCTGGGGTGGGCTTTGAGGTGCCGTCTCCAGCTAGTTCTCTGATTCCTGCCTGTAGATGTGAGTTCTCTGCTGTTCCAGTTGCCAAGCCCGTTGGCTGCCACCCGCTTGCTTCTTCACTGTGGTGGTGATGAACTCTTACCCTCTGCAGCCATAAATCCCAGATAAGCCCTGGGAAGAGGGAGGCTAAGTGAGGAGACACCAGCCTGTCATCCAGGGAGCAGCAAGTAGTGGCACACAGGTAAAGCCACGGAACACATGGTGACATATAAATTAACAGAAATGGGCTGAGTTTAAGTGTAAGAGCTAGTCAGTGGTAGGCCTGAGCTAATGGCCAAGCAGTTTTAATTAACATAAGCCTCTGTGTGTTTACTTGGATCTGAGCAGCTGTACACCGAACGGGACATAGGAAAACCTTCCAGCTACACACCCCTAAAATGATAATGATGACAACGTGTCACGTTAGTGCTATGAGATCCAATGAGACGGTGGATGTGGTATTGTTACCTCCGTGTCACCAAGTGCAGGGTTCTTTCCTTTAAGGCAACTTGGGACGGTTTGAATGAGAATGGGCCCCACAGGCTCATATATCTGAATCCTCAATTCCCAGCTGACGGAACTGTTTGGGGAGGATTAAGAGGTGTGGTCTTGTTGGAGGAGGTGTGTCACTGGGATTGGGCTTTGAGGTTTGAGAAGCCCATGCCATTCCCTGTCAGTTCTCTCTCTCTGCCTTGTGGTTGGTCTCTTCAGAGCCTGCCTGCCTGCCTGCTTCCATGCTCCCTGCCATGCTGGACAGGACTCACCCTCTGTAACAGTAACCACTAAATTAAATACTTTCTTTCCCAAGTTGCATTGGTTATGGTGTTTTTATCACATCAATAGAAAATAAACTAAGTCAGAACTCAACTTAGTTGTCCTGTTTGGGCTCAGAGATTTGAATTCAAAATCAGTTGAAAGTAAAATTCTGTACTTGAAAAGAGAACTAGTTAGGTACAAAAGAATTCAAAATACAAAAGACAAAAACTGCAACAAACAGCAAAGCACAGACCAGCGCCCGTGAAGAGGCAGAGGGCCTTGATGATCTGCCTTGGGAAGGAGCTGCTGAGGTCAGGAGCCTCATGTATCATTTCAAATGATTGTCAAAAGCAGAGTGGACCCCAAAATGAAAGTGCTTCATGGATGAGCTGCAGTCTGGAAAGCCAAGGGCTCCAGCTTCACCAGACAGTAAGTGGATGTGTGTGTGTGTGTGTGTGTGTGTGTGTGTGTGTAGCTGGAGTTTTCTCCAGTCCCACTCAGACCCAACCAAGTAAACACACAGAGACTTATATTACTTATAAACTGTATGGCCATGGCAGGCTTCTTGCTAGTTAGATCTTACATCTTAAATTAACCCATTTCTATTAATCTTTAAGTTGCCATGTGGCTTGTGGCTTACCAGTACTTTACATCTTCTCATGGCAGCATCTGGCAGCATCCAGCAGTGTCCTGACTCAGCCTTCCACTTCCCAGAATTCTGCTCTCTCCTTATTCTGCCTATACTATACTTCCTGCCTGGCTACTGGCCAATCAGCATTTTATTTATCAATCAACCAGAGCAACACATACAGAAAGACATCCCCAGCATATGTGTGTGTGTGTGTGTGTGTGTGTGTGTGTACTCACATGAGACATGGCCCTGAGAAGGTGCTTAAACTATTGAAAATGGATGACATCATATAAAGCCTGTGGAATTGTCATCCAGAGAACTTGACTCCCAAAGCCGTATGTGACTTTGAAGAGTTAACAACTCAGAGCAGTGTGGCATGCTCTGTGGTTCTCCTGTGCCGACAGCCTTATCCACATTGGCCCACGGAGTCATTTCAACAAGCAGCTTTAAAATGAGAACAACAAGGGCTCTGGCTTAATTTCTGTTGCTGCAATAAAACACCCAGACAAAAGCAGCTTAGAGGAGAGGGGGTTCATTTGGCTTGCAATTTAAGGTGGTGACTTCTCAAGTTAGAGAGCAGATCAGTACCAGGATTGGGCTTAAATGAAGACGTTGAGCTAAGATATGCACGAAGCCGCTGGCCCACACATGTGCATGGAGCTGGGGGCCCACACATGTGCACTGAGCCGTGGCCCACAGCTGATCTGCTCACAGAATCACAAAAACCAGACCAAGAGTTTGATGATGAAGCTGTGAGAAAACTCAGGTGCCAGGATGTTGGAGACTGAAAATGGACTAATTACCCCCAAATGATAGGGCGGATATGACTTTATTTTAAAAGATATTATTACTTGTCTTCTATGTTGGGTGGGATTGTACATCTTTAAGAGACTATTCTATGTTAGCAAAGAAAATACTAATTAACGAAAAGCCTGGAGGCCTTAGAAGCCAATGGGAGAGCTCCTTTGCTCATGGGATAACAGGACAGGGAGACTCCTCTTGCAAGAACAGTAAAGAGAGTAACACACAACATACCCAAGGGCTGAGCTCCAGCAGGGCCTAGATAGAGTGGCCCTTCCATGTTCCCTTCCCACACCACCGACAGACACATGTGTTTGCAGTGTTCTGAAGGCTTTAAGTGAGCATCCAGAGTGATCTTACGCCAGTATCTCTAATCTCTGTCAGTCATCTATCTATCTATCTATCTATCTATCTATCTATCTATCTATCTATCTATCTATCTCCTATCTATCTATCTATCTATCTATCTATCTATCTATCTATCTATCTATCTATCTATCTATCTACCTATCATCTATATCTATCTATCTATCTATCTATCTATCTATCTATCTATCTATCTATCTATCTACCTATCATCTATCTCTATCTATCATCTATCTATCTATCTATCTATCTATCTATCTATCTATCTATCTATCTATCTCTATCTATCTATCTATCTATCTATCTATCTATCTATCTATCTATCATCTTTCTTTCTTTTATTATCCATCTAACCATCTACCTGTCTATATGTCTATTTATAAGATACATAAAATGTAGTATAGTTTTACTGTGCTCATAGTGTATAACATTTTTATAATGTATTTTATTATATCATATTCTGTATTTGTATGTTTGTCTAAGTGTGTAAGATGCACAGTAGCCAGGTTGCAGACAATACAGTGGGAATCTATAGAGATTCTAAGCCAAAGGAAACTGTTTTGGGGATAGTGAGAGAGAAAGTCAGCCTCAGAGCCCCACTCTGAGGGGTGTGGTAATGTGGATGCTTTATTCAAATCACTTACTACATGAATCACATAGCGCTTCCTGCCAGGCCCAGGCACTGTGCCAGGCACCATGAGCAAGTCTGAGACGCTTAGAGTGGCTGAGCTGGAAAATTCCATTTTGTGACCTCTCTCTCTGAGAGGACTTCTTGGATCTGCCTGAATGTGTAAGATGTGTATCTGTTCAGGCCATAGGTAACGACCATATTTTGTGTGTCTCCTATTGGAGTCCATGGATCTCTGAGGGTTCAGGATGTGATGGGCCATGAGTTTTCCACAATATTTGATTTTAAGTGTCACTTTTTTCATCTGACAATAACTTAAATCTTAATAGAAATGAATTTGGGGTCATCTGTCATCTGTGGACCACTTTAACAATATCTCCCCATCAGAGATGATGGGCACAAAATGATTACAACCTTTTTATCTTCATTCGTCCTGAGCAACTGAGAGTGAGGTCTGGCAAAGGAGAGCCTCACCAGTGAAGCCCAGGGAACACCTTCCTGTCAGCTCCCCACAAAGGTTCCAGAGTATTTGCAAAAGGAAATAATCCAACCATTTTATACGACTCCACCAGAATATGAATATATCAGATTAAAACAAAACCAGCTTCACAGCAGTCAGTGGTCACATTCGCAGAGCCTCCTTAGGAGAAAACGGGCCGGTGAGCTGGTTTAGCAGGCGAGGGGCTTACTCCATCGAGCCTAATGCACTAAATTTGATCCCACACATGGTGGAAGGAGAGAACCCGCCCTTGCAAGCTGCCCTCTGGCCCCTCACACGCTGTGCTGTGTTCGTTTGCACACACACAGAATAAAGACATGAAAAACGCTCTTACTAGTGTGTGCAAGAGGGTTCAGCAGGTAAAGGGACTCGCTGCCGAGCCTGACAATAAATAAGTGAACATCACTTTTTAAAAATTTAACGAAAAATTATTTTTAGCTTAGTTTACTGGTTCATGCTTGTAATCCCAGCTGTTGGGAAGCTGAAGCAGGAGAATTGCTATGAGTTCAAGACCAGCCTGGGATATAGAATGAGACTCTACCTCAAAAAAACTTCCAAAAATATCATTGGTTTTAAGATTCATTTATTTTGCCACCCCATGGCCCCTTACCACCTGTGGCCAGTGGGCGAGCTGACCTTGCCCCTCACTGGCTGCAGCGCACAGGAGAGTGAACCCTGCACCTGTCTGGACAACACACCAGAGCTGACTCTGTTGTGGGGGCGGCCACAGATGAGCCAGCCCTAAGGGTGTGAGAGCAGGAGAGTTGGTCCTGCCCCTCACCAAGTACAGCGCTCAGGAGAGCGGGCCTTGCATCTTGTGGGCAACGGAAGAGCTGGCCCTGGCGGTGGGGGTGCATGTGAGCTGGCCCCGAGAGCGTGAGAGCAGGAGACCGGGCCCCAGGCCTTGCTGCCTGCTGCAGCCGGTGAGCTACATGGGGCAGTGTTGGAGAGCTGTGGCGGTGTCGATGAGGGGAAGCCGGCGGGCTGACCAACCACTACCACCCAGGCCCAGAAACAGGGCTGTGCGTTGACCCTCCCCAACATCCAAAAGGCTCCACTGTGACTTGGCTCCTGATGATTAACAGCTCTCGTTTATTCCGTAACCAGGCGTGTGTGATTGCTTGCATGTGAAATGTTGCCCACAGATCATGCTATGTGCAGGCTGGCAGTAATATTTTGAAAGCTATGGGACCTTCAAAAATCGGGGCCCGGCTGGTGCAAGAAAGGCACCAGGCCTTTGAAGGTTCTATCTGCCATTGGTTCTGACTGTTCTCTACTTCCATCTGTCACATGCAAACAAGCCACCATTAGAGGCCATGGATGCAGCCAAGCTACCATGCCTTTCCCCTTAAAATGGGTTGAAATCCCTTGGAAACGGTGAGTTAAGATTAATCTTTCTTTCCATGGGTCGTTTGGATAGGTATTTTGTCACAGTAGTGAGAAAGACCATTATTGTGACATGCTGCTTCACCGGTGTTGCCAGGAGAATTAGGAAAACATAAACACTTCATTCAGTACACCTTTGCCAGTAGAGCTTTTGATAAGTTCCTTTGCTATTTTAGGGGCTCAATTAATTTATAGAAAGTATGTGTCACATTAAAAAATTGGTAAGATCAGTCTTCATGGTCCACTAATCAGCTAAATTAGACTTTCTGCTGGATGAGCTGGTCTTCCTTCCTCAACTCAAAATGTTCAGCTAAGAGAGACGTAACACTTCCCATGACATCTCTCCTTGTTCACCCCCCACCCGGGAGGCAAGGAGACCAACAGTAGTTGGAGAGCAAAGGAGATGAGACCTTTGAAACTGTTTCTAAACTACCCTGAGGTCTGAAAACTCCAGCCCTGAAGGTGTGCTTCTCATTCACGGAAACAGTGCTCAGGGCATTTCTGACACTGGTACCTCCTGTGTCAAATGGCTCTGACCTTGGCACTGTCGTTTCCTCTACATCCTGTTGTGCCCACACGAGGTGCATTTCCCTCTTCAAAATCAAAGAAGGGCAGTTCTGGAAGGAGGAGACCAAAGCTGGCTTCAGCAAGACAGCATTAGAAAGGCTCCCAGAGAAGCCATGAATCTGGAAATCTGTTAGCCTGGGGCTACAACTGTAGTGCCGATAAGCAGAGACCCACAGATGTCCAGAGCGGATGCAGAAATTGATTTATGAAATACATTCTCAACTTTGGACTTCCTTGGGAATCTTGTCTGCTACTGATGTGCCTGACAGAGCTCCTAACCACATCCAGAAGGCTGCCCAAGCAGCATTCGGCCTCTCTGTCTGTCGGTAAGGACTGTGGCTCAGACCAGAGACTTCCCTACCTTTCTGATTTTTTTCCATGGTTTATGGTGTTTGTTTTGGTGTTTAGAGATTTTTGTTGTTATTGTTTTTATTTGTTTTCGAGACAGGACACTATGTACTTCAGGCTGACTTCCAACTGGATGTTTAGCTGATACCAGCCTTGAACTCCTGACCTTCCTGCTTTAACCTCCTGCCCCATTAGGTCATTTCTCTGAAGATGTGATTATAGATGTTCAAGTCAGGGATAAAATGACTTGAAATGTGGTTCTGACTCTAGTGGACAATGGTTTACAGAAATAGCCCTGTATATTTGAGTGCAACCTTAAACTTTCAAACTAATTATTGGTCAAGGTTATAATCAAATATTGAGAACTGAGTTCAGCTCCTCTGCAGAGCACTAAGTGTTGATGATTACTGAGCCACGTCTCCAACCCATTAGTGTTTTTCTAAGAAGATATAGAGGCACAGTGGGCAAGAGAAGTGAACCCCAGTAAAGTAAGACCCAGGAGCCTGACTCTACCCGAATCCAACAGTCTATAAATAGACACAGGAGGCCTCCCTGGCAAAGACCCAAGAGTTTTACTGAGGTGGATTTCTCTGGAGGTTTCCTTTGGAAGGAAAAGAAGGCCCAGGAATCAATCTCTGCAGGTTCTTTGCGCCCTGAAATGAAGGAATATGGAGTCATCTTGGGTTCTGGCCTAGAGGATGGAGTGGTGGAAATCTGTAGGGGAGGAAAAAAATGTGCTTATCAAGTTTCTGTGTCCCAGAGCTTCTGAACGAGGTGGAAATTATAGCTTGAGTCCTTTACTGTGGGAACATCTGGAATCCTAACATTTCTGGGCATATTAAGAAGACTATTTATAGTTGCCACCAATGTTAGGGGAGGCAATTATATGAAGTGCAACAGTACCATTAGGTATTTAAAACATACCAGGCATGCAATAACCATTTGCAAAGATTTAAAAAGTGAGTCAGTCTTTTAGGATCCATTTACTCCAGCCCAGTCTGTTGTCCCAAAGCAGCCATATGACAAGTCTCTGCTGATGGACCAAGTGATGTCATCATGTGAATCTGTCCTGCCCAAGTAGGCAGCGCCAGATGGGAACAGGAGACCAAGTTACTTGTGGGGTACAGAACCATAGCTGCTCAGAGTGAGTGGGTGAAGAACCACAGACACCAGACTTTGCCATTTACATACATAACATCTCCATGCTGAAAAACTTTGGAAGGTTATCAGAAACTCTCTTTCTTTGAAATATCTGCTTTCAACAACAGCAGTACCTCAAATACTTGACAGTTGTTTTAGGCCTCCAGATATATTTTGTGGCCGATTCAGTATGTGAGCTTGGGACAGCAGCATTAAAACTACCAACACTAGTGAAAAGCCAGTATTTGGCCATTTGTCTCAGCAGTTGGGGATAGTTCGTTGTGGTGTCTCTTTTTACCTTCTAAGAGCTGATGGGAGGAAGTCCTGGTTTGCGCTTTGACACTCACATTAGTGCCTCTCTCAACCCTCATCAGAGAAGCTTCTTCTTGCAGTAGATAGTGATTAATGCAGAGACTCACATGCAGTCAACATGCAAAGAATAAGGGACTGTGGACTGCTCAAATCTAAGCGGGACTCTGTACCTATATAATCTTGCCTTGTGTTCACCCAGCACTTGATACACGGGTGTTAACCGATGCATTCCTCGCTATGCTGACTCACCTAGAAGCCTTTCAATGACATGAATGATGAGCCTTGGACCATGCCACATTACAACCCTGTGGTGAGAGCCACATAGTACCATGTTGGGTTTCTTAACTAAAAATGCAATTACAAATTATATTTAATTATTTTTCAATTATGGCGTGTACCCGCCATATATGTGTATACATGTGTTGACAGGTGGACATTTGCTTATGCATGATTTTTAAAATGTTCCAGGAGATGATGCAGTAGGATGGGATGAGTATTGGATGGGATTCCAGACATTTGGAGTTCCAGTCTGTGCTTTGGATCTTAGCTGTGAGAATTGTTACAAGTGCATTGGCTTTTTTAGGCCTCAGTTACATCCATGAAATAGGTGACTTCAGTGTGCAGCATTCCTCTGATTATTTCTGAGCCTGAATTATTTATTGGTGAGAAATCATTGTTGGCCTATCCAAGCAACATCTCTGGAAGGAAGTACTTCCTTATTAAGATAAAAATCAGAAAGATAGGAATCGTGGCTCATACATAGTACATACATCACAGAGTTGTTTAAAATAGGAAACAGTGAAAACAGCAATGTAACTAAGCCAATGATGGACCACCCATGAGATAGAAAAATGTAGACCTGTAAAAAGGTATCAGAAAAGCCCTAACTCCATGGGGAAACAGTTGTTGTATATTGTTAGATTAAAAGAAAGCTAGCTACTTGGTTACTCTATAGAACTTGCTTCTGAGACCCTATTACTGAAGACAGCATGCTTGAGTCATAGGACATGGAGAAATAAAGCCAATACCAACCTGGAAGCTTCATTCCTACTGGCTAGCTTTTATAGTCCTGGAAGGTTCTTTGCATGCTACCAGGGGAGAAAAGTCATCACTACTTCTACCCAGCTTTGAACCTATGAACTACAGTACTGACTAGACTGCTGATATATCTTCTGATGTAATAGAGGCATGAATAATGTGGAGTAAACAACCACTGTCTGATTGGAATTAAACCCCACACCACAAAATAGAACCTGTGCCTGTACTGTTAACTGGACCAAAAACCTGTGCCTGGCTAGGTCATAGGTCATAGGGGACAATCTAGTACCATTATTCTGCTAAGTGGACACAGCAATAAACTACCCCCAAGTTCTTTTCTTTATACCTACAGATTACTTCATCTCTCAACCCTCATCAGAGAAGCTTCTTTTTGCAGCAGATGCTGATTAATGCAGAGACTCACATCCAGTTAACATGCAAATAATAAAAGACTGTGGAATGCTCAGCTTTAAATGGGATGTCTAGGTCATTTACCCAGGACTCGGAGATCGCTGTGAAAGAGGGATTAGAAAGACTGTAAGAGCCAGAGGAGCTGATGTTGTTTACAAGATATGACAGTGCCATTGCACACATGAACTCACGGTGGCTGGGGCTGTGTGCACAAGACTTGCACAAGTTCAAGTGAGCCGAAATCCCAGAATGGACTGGGAAATGGCTCGTGGAGTCCCATCTCTAGCTGAGGAACTCTTGGCAGTTGATGGCTATTCAGAAGGGTGAATCCGCTTCTTCAAGGATTTGGCCTGAAAGGCTACCTATGCCCAGTAAATGGTTTCACACCCATACACATATAGGCCTCACTAAATGGACTCAATGGGTATATTTGAGAGAGAGAGAGAGAGAGAGAGAGAGAGAGAGAGAGAGAGAGAGAGAGAGAGAGAGAGAGAACATGAAGATATGAAAGAAATGTGGTAGGAGGACAGGGGAGGAGTTGGAGGGAAGGGACTATGGGGCAGATGAGACCCAAACACATTGTGTGTATGTAATGAAGAGCATCACAGATAACTCGAGCTCCCATCAAGTTGGAAGCTGTTTAGAAGGTACCAATATTCAATCCGAATGTGACACTGATCTACAGAACATGGATGTGCAGCCACACAGCCCTCTCTTCTTGCTCTTTACCTTTAAAATTACATAATGAGAAACTGCTAGAAAAGAAAAAAATAAACTCAGAAGGAAAACCGGAGAGCTGTGAGAAGGGAAGGGGCACAGGCAAATGGCTCTAGATCCTGTTTACTTCGTGGAGAGGTAGACACACTAGACACACGGGTGGAGGAAGGACTGCAGCAGTTGGGGGTGGGCTGTCACAGTGGCCAGGAAGCCAGAGGTGGCCAATGGGGACAGGGTTCACCTCTCTGCAGAAAGAAATTCTAAGCTCCAAGGTTGCTAACAATGCAGCCTATCCAAGCATGTGATTTCATTTAGTCTTGAACCACCCAAATCCTCTCTTGAATATTAAATTCTGTTGAAAGGCATTGTTTGTGGAATTCTTATCTCCATCCATGAAAGAGGAACAGAATTACAAAGGCTAAAAGTAATTACATTTTCAATAAGCCTAAACCACCAATTTCTAAATGGGTTTTCTTAATTTCAATACAAAGTCATATAAATATTTCACAATTTCCCCTGAGCCCCTACCTCTTCTTCTTAGAGGCTAGAGACTAAGTCACTGATTAGCTATTCTTATTTTTGCAAACACAAAAATATTTAAAATATAGCCACATCCTGAATCAAACAAAAGTACATACTAAACGTCTTAAGGAAACGATGTTTGAAATCCACCACTTCATAAGGAAGCTGAGTGCCAGGGTGTGAGGCTGGGGCTGGCCTTTCTTCAAAACGTCAGAGGAAGCTTTGGCTGAAGAGGGAAACCTGGCTTTTCCAGATGAAAGACAGACTGTGTCTTCCATGTAGTGTTGTCTTGTGTTCCCTGGGAACAGATAATGTCTTGCCTCTGCCAGAAACACAGGACTTGACCTCCACCCTTCCAAACCTGGGCCCCTTCCCCTTTCAGGCAGATAAACAGTAATGAGCCGAAAGGACAGAAAATAGGGAGGTGTTTACTGTAAGATAATGAATCAGACTCTCCAGCGAGACAAGGATTCCCTAAGAAAAAGCCACCTCAAGGGTCCCACTTAATAATAAATTATTGTTTTAGTGTATTCAACTGCACCCTAGAGGCCTAAAAGAATTATGGAAAACTGCCTGATTTACTTTTACAAAGTGATTTACACACTCGGGTGTAATCTATCTCAATAAATCTGAGACTCTACAAAACAAGCCACTCGCAAGACAGTACAAAGCAGGGAGATTTCAGTTCCATTATTTACCACCTCTCAACCAGCTTTCCTCAGAGCCAGCGCGGAAGGAAATAAACACAGACCTTCTCTTTAATTCATCCTGTCATGTGAAGACCGCTTTCTCACACAGCGCCCAACCAACCCCTTCTCCCCTCTCTCACGTTTCCTAGGTACAACCCAAATTGGCATGTTCTTGGGCATTTCCAGGGGGCCTGACAGTGAGTGCACAGGTCTCATACCCACAAGTGATGGAATGAAGCCTGTCTCCCACGAATCACGGCTGCTCATTGTTCCCATCTACCTGCCTGTCCTTCACTTGTGCACATAGTCAAAAGGCGACCCTCAAGTTCAATTAACGAGACCATTCATTACCTGAGCACAGAGATGGCAGCTGAAAACAGATCTTCATTAAGATCAATCTTCTGTGACTCCGTGTCGAGTCTTGACTTCACCAGACTCTTTTAAATTTAATATTTATTAGGGTGCTTCCCCAGAGAACAATTGCTCAGAAGATGCTGCCAGAAGCTGAAACATCATTCATTTCAGAGCAGTTTTGTTTATGTAACTGTGGTTGACTTGATGTTCAAGCCATTTTTTAAAATTGAAATTTACTTATTTGTGTGTATGTGTGCATGTGTGTACATGTATGAGTGCATGGGTGCCACGGCCTGTGTGTTAGGTTAGAGAACACTTGTGGGAGTTGGTTCTCTCCTTCCACTATGTGGGTCCTGGGAAACTAACTCCGGTCATTGTTGTTAAATGCTGTTATCTATTGAGCTATCTCACTGATCCCAGCTCATATCTATTTGTTTTTATTTAATTCATGTAGATGTGAGTTCTGCCTGCATGTACTTCTGTGCACACTGTTGGATCCCCTGGAACTGGAGTTTCAGATTGTGGTTGCCATGTGGGTGCTGATAATCCATTCCTGGTCTTCAGGAGGAGCAGCCAGTACTCCCAAACACTGAGCCATCCCTCCAGCTCCCAGATGGTTTTGTTATCTGCAGTCACCCTGCCCCTGTGAACCGTGGTGCCAAGCAGGTGCTTACACTACCATATCCATCAAGCTGCACAGCACCGAGTCCCTGTTCAGGAATTGCCACCGATGGTTAGAAATGGCGGCCAACAGAAAACCTCTCATCTATAATCTTAACATGACAGAGATGGATCAGATTCCCCAGCACAAGGTGGATGCACAGCTAGGTTTATTCAGATAAATTACCCTGACGGTCTGAAAATCCAACAAGCACATTTCAGAAGTCCAATGGCAAGATCTCCTTTCCTGTTTCCATCCTCTAGATCTTTCTAATACACAGTTGAAAACCCAGCCAGCCTTCCACTGCCCATGAGGCATCTTCTGTTTGTGTGTGGGTCCCACCAAATGTCAGCCTCTACTTACATGTTGTTCATAAGATTTGACAACTATGGCAGCCCCTCCACTCTGGGACTTCTGGATGGGCCTGGCTTGCAGCAGGTTTGAGGGCTTCTCGTGTGAGTGAAATGCACCTGGGCCAGGTGACCAATGACCGCTGAACAAGGACAGACGCCTTGTTGCTCCCTGTTCTTGGCAATCAGTGTCAGTCTGGAATGTAGAGGAGAGTTAGGAAGGTTGAGTTTTTAGGTTGGCAGGGTTGTTTGCTTTCCTAAGGAGGCTTTTGAAACATCTTCTCAGTGGCAGAGAAAAGGATGCTGCCTACTACTGAATAACAATAAAACAACAAAACCCCCACAAAAGCTGCTGATCCAAAGACCTGTCGAGTAACTGAGAGGCACCAGGCTCTCATCACACACACACACAGAAGCAACTAGAAAGTACAGATTGGTTCATCGTGCGGCTGGATGATTTTATGTTTTTAAAAATGAGTTGTTCGCTTAGTTATCAAAACTAGGTGCTTGGTTGTCTATTGTACCTTGCTTCCAGTGTGATGCTGGAAGCATGCTCCATTGCCTGTGTGGTGTTATGATCCAAAATGCTCAACCAGAGTCAGTCATAGGAAGCAATAAGACAAATCTAAATAAAGGAAACTAGAGTAATATAAGACAGTTTGAGTCATGGGTAAACTAGAGCAGATGGTAACGACCAGGGACGCAAGCCTGGTGGGTGACCTGAAGTCGATCCCTGAAACCCACACGAAGGTGGAAGGGGAGCAGTGACTCTATAAGTCATTCTCTGACCTCCACATGTGTGTCACGGCATATGTGACCCTCCCCTGCATGCACACACACATACATACATGTACACACATATATACACACACATGCTCACCCAGATGCACACATACAAATAATAAAATTTAAAAAAAACACACAGTAGGTGCAGACTTAAAAGTACCAAGTGTTTGGTTTGGACACGGAGTGTCCTGCAAGTGCTCCAGCTTTGTTTTAGGAGGGAGAGAAACTCAGGACACAGGGTGCACCTGGCAGGAGCAAGTCACGAGGTCTCCCTGGCATGGTCTGTGGTTCCGTTCCTGGTCGGCCACTGTGGGAGGAGCCCTGGCCACCATGAACTCCACTGTCTTCCCCACCAGGACAGACTGACATCCTCTCAGAACTGTTGGCCACAGTGGGCTTCCTCTTCCTTTGCTAAGTTGGTTCTCTCAGGTGTTTTGGTTACGGAGATGAGAAAAGCAAATAACATGCCAGGGAGCAGTAAAACAAGCATGACACACGGACTGGGAGGGCTCTTTCCTAAGTTAAAGGGATGTGAAAACTAAGGTACTGCATGAGACGGAATTGTATAGTAACATTTTTAAAGCTATAAAAGACAGTGTGCGTGTGCATATGTGAGTGTGTGTGTGTATATGTGTGTGTGCCTGTGCATGTGTGTGTGTGTACATGTGCCTGTGCATGTGTGTGTGTGCATGTGCCTGTGCATGTGTGTGTGTGTGTACATGAACCTGTGCATGTGTGTGCATGTGTGTGTGTGCATGTGTGCATGAGCCTGTGCATGTGTGTGTGTGCACACGTGTGTGTGCATGTGCCCATGCATATGTGTGTGTGCATGTGCCTGTGCATGTGTGTGCACATGTGTGTGCATGAGTGTGTATGTATATGTGTGCATGTGCCTGTGCATGTGTGCATGTGTGTGTATATGAGTGCATGTGCCTGTGCATGTGTGCATGTGCCTGTGCATGTGTGTGTGTGCATGAGCCTGTGCATGTGTGTGTGTGTACACGTGTGTGTGCATGTGTGTGTGTATGTGTGCATGTGCCTGTGCATATGTGTGTGCACATGTGTGTGTGCATGTGCCCGTGCATATGTGTGTGTGTGCGTGCCTATGTGTGTGTGTGCGTGCCTATGCATGTGTGTGCACGTGTGTGTGCATGAGTGTGTATGTATATGTGTGCATGTGCCTGTGCATGTGTGTGCGTGTGTGCGTGTGTGCCTGTGCGTGCGTGAGTGTGTGTGTGTGTGTGTGTGTGTGTGTGTGTGTGTGTGTGTGTGTTTGGCTCACTCACCCCCTACCTTATCCGAGAGAGAGAATCTCTCACTGAACTTGGAGTTTGGCTGGCGGTCAGCAAGCTCCAGCAATTCTCCCATGTGGCCCTTCCCTCCAGTGCTAAGGTTACAGGCACACATGTGACCACGCATAGCTTTTTATGTGTCTAGGGATTTGAACTCAGGTTCTTATGCTTAAACCTGCTGAGCCATATCTGGGAGATAATGTTTCATTTTTATGATTTTTTTTAAGATTTATTTTATTTTACGTGTTTAAGTGTTTTCTCTGCATGTATGCATATGCACCATGTGTATGCCTGGTGCCTACAGAAGAAGGCATCTGATCACTTGGAACTGGAGTTGTGCATAGTTGTGAGCCACCATGTGGGTACCAGGTCCTCTTCAAGAGCAGCAAGTGCTCTTAACTGCTGAGCCATCTCACCACCTCTGACATTCTATTTCTTGAAATAGGGCTTGATATCATGGTCTTTAACTCATAATCATTCTGCCTCAACTCCTAAGAGCTGGGACTACAGGATGCATCACTATGACAGCTGTAAAAGACACTCCAAAGAGATATTTTATAAATCTGAATATGGACTGTACATTAGACGTTAAGTTGATGTTGACTTTCTTAGGTACGGTCACAGTGCTGGGACTGAGTGGGTGTCCTTTAAGGTAGATGCTCACAGATGAAGTATCACAACGTTCAAAATCTGCTTGGACTGAGGTACCCTGATGCAAAAGGTCCAGTCAAAGATACATATATAAAAGAAAGCAATGCCATCTGTGGGGAGAATAACATGGGCTGCACTTTTCTTGCAAATAGAGCACATTCTAAGGGACTTGCCTGGCTGGGTTCTCACCTCTGTTCCTACTGGAAGAGACAATGAATGCTTGAGGTTGTATTCATACCTGGGGGATGAATCTAATGTTGTAACTCTAAAGAACCTGATGAGCAGCTTTAGGTGCCAGAAGGAAGTCTGTTCTCCTTGGAAAAAAGCCTTTTAACAAACACACTGCTGGGTCTTGTTTTCATCTTTAGGTATGAGACAAAGACAGATCATATTTCAGAGACTAGAAGAAGCTGACTTAAAGCTAATCACAGGAAGAAGCAAAGTGGTGGGTGCTTTGACAAAGACCTTGGCTACTGAGACTCATAGCCACTAAAAAAAATATGAAGAGTCCTCTCATTATGCTGTGGATAGGCTTGGAGAAGGAGGAAATGAATTGGTTTTGAAGTGTCTTTTCATATCTCTTATGTGCTAGGCACTTGGCAGATGCCAGAACCCAGATAATTCACTGGCCATCTCTGTGCAAGGTAGTGTGGGACTCGGGCTCAACCCAGAGGAGAAAGGGTTAACTTACTGCCTTAGGATAGGAGGAGACAAGTGGGGAAGATTCCCTAGTGTGACCCAATGCCCTGCTCATGTATGACTAGGGAGGAATGTCAGGTATTCACCAGCTTCAGGCCAGACCTAAGGTTTGAGGGAAGGGCAGTCTAAGTATTTTTTTTAAGATGATGGGGCTGGAGAGATGGCTCCTTGCAAGCAGGAAGACCTGAGTTTGAACCTTGGAACCCACCATTTAAAACATCCAGGCAGGGAGCTGGGAAGAGTTCAGTCTGTGGAACCACTTGCTCTGAAAGCATGAGAATCCAACCAAGTCTGGGTTCCCAGCCTGTGTGATAAGCCAGGTGTGTGATGTCATCCGCGATCTCTGTGCTAGCAGTAGAGAGATAAGCCTATCTTGGGGCTTGCTGCACAGCCTGCCAGTCTGGCCAGTCACTAAGCTCCAGGTTTGGTGAGACCCTGTCTCAAAAAATGAGGTGGAAAAGGAACTGGAAACAACACTGGACACTGACCTCTGTTCGCATATGCACATGTACATGTGACGGCTTGCCACACACACCCTTGCATAGAACCATGTACACACATACACACAGTACAGGAGAGGTGGAGACGCCAGAGCCCCGAGGTTCAACATTGTGAGTTCCATGCTAGTGAGAAATCCTGTCTCAAAAACAAAACAAAAAAGGTGGATGTTTCCCAAGAAATCAATACTAGGAATTGTCTTCAGGACTCTACATATGTACACTCCCACATGTCCAACATGCCTGCACACATATATACCTGAACATACCTAAACATGCCCAGATACAAAAGCCAAACATGCAGTTTACTTTAATTGACACTCACATGCTGTGGTGGTGCAGAAAAGCAGCGGACTTGCACATGACTTTGTTAAAAAGCAGTTGAGTTAATGATTTCCAAAAGCAAAACTAATCACGTAGTTGAAAATGAATAATCTCTACCATCGCATATTTTCAATATTAGCAATTTACTTTTCCTTTATTCTTCTTTCTTTCTTTTTATTTTTTTCACCTAGGGACATTAAGACAACTTTTATTTATTTCAGAAATTTTGTTTATTTTAAAAGAGTCTCTCCAGTTGTTCCCCTCCTTCGTTCCAGAGCCATGATTTGTCATTTGTTTTCATTCCACTTGCCTGACTCTGCTGGGTGGTTTCACACGGTTCTTCTGATGTGGGCGCAGGAGGACCAGACTGGAATCAATCAAAAGGTTCGACAATGGAGTTTGTTTAGAAACAACTCCAAAGCAATGAGAAATCATCGGTCAAGTAAATTCTAAAGAGGATTTACACTGTGCACAAAACCTTGACAATCTGAACTGGTGATTTGTGACATTCACTTCTAAAATATCATGAGCACAGTTATAGTTTAGGGAACAGGTGGAATTAGTCAGAAAGTGAAAAGTCAGCCTTCAACATTCCAGGTCATTTTTCTCACTGTAGCAATATGCACTAAGGTGATATGATTTTATTTTCATCAAAGCCGCCGTGTGGTCATCACATTAACAAGGGTACAGCTGGGGCCCACAAAAGGAGAAGAGTACTCACTGTTTTTGTAGAAGACCAACAAGATGGCTCACAACTGTCCTTAACTCCAGTTCCAAGGGCTCTGACCTCTTTTTGGCATCTGTGGGTACTGGCATGTACATAGTGTACATACTTATACGCAGGAAAACATTCAAACATGTAAAATAAAGAAATCATAAAATAAAGAAATAAAATAAAAAGAGTATGAAAAGGGGCAACATCAAGCAAAGAGAAGATAGTAATGCCGTACTATCTCTAGATGTCTGCCAACTGCCACCGTCCTCACCTTGAAGAGCCCAGGCTGCATACTTCTGTACATTTATCTGACTTGTGCCTCCAACACCATCAGGATGGCTTTCCTCAAGGTCATCAGCAACTCCACTGTCATATCTATCAGAAACGGATCACTCTGTCTCCTTGGAACACATCATTCCCGAGCAGCATGGTATCCTACTCCTCTGCAGGCTCCCTCTTGTTCCCTGAGCTCCATCCTCATCATCCTCACCTCTCTGCCCTGAGTACCAGCGCTCAAGGAATGCTCCCTCCACCCTGCTTTGTCCCTGCTTTGTGCCTTTATGAACCCTGCCTTGGTTCAGCAAGTATCCATTCAGGACTGTTAAGTACCCAGCACTGTTTTAGTTTAATCAACAATTTAAAGAAAGAAAGAAAAAAAACCCATGCTTATATTCTTTTTGTACTCTCTCTTATTCTCTCTCTGTCTCTCTGTGTTTGTCTCTGTGTCTGTCTCTCTGTCTCTGTCTCTCTGTCTTTGTCTCTTTCTGTGTCTGTCTCTGTCTCTCCGTCTCTCTGTCTCCTTCTCTCTGTCTCTCTGTCTCTCTCTCTGCCGTATATATGTGTGCACATGGTTTTATGAGTGTGGACACACATGAGGATGGGTGCACATCCACATACCCCATGCTTCCGTTGGGAATTGTCTTCAGTTGCTCTCTCACTTTGTTCACTGAAGCAGGGCCTCTAAACCAAACAAAGATGTGGTTGGTCACAGAAGTCAGTCTTCCCAGGCTAGGATTATAAGTAGGCAGTCCTGCCCACCAGGCATTTTGTTTTCTGGACATCCAAACACCAGTCTTCGTGCTTACACAGTGAGTTCCTTAATAGCTGAGCCCTCTTCCCAGCTTCCATCCAGATAGCACTAGGATAAATTAAAACTATAGTATATTAAAGAGTAATGCACTGAACTGAAGAGTGCCTTGCACCACCACCCAATTCCTGTTTACATGCAACCACAGAATACGATTTTATTTGGAGATAAGCTCTTTGCATATTTAATTAATTGAGATAAGGTCACCCAAGACTGAAGTAAGCCTTTGTGCTGGTTTCTTTTCTCATCACTGTGCTAAAATACTCAAGAGCAATTTTAGGAGGGAAGAATTGATTTTGGCTCACATGTTGAGGTGATGCTGTCCATCATGAAGAGAAGCTATGGAGGCAAGAGCTTCATGGCAGCAGGAGTTTGCAGCTGAGATGCCTCACCTCCTCATATCTTGGAAACTGGAAGCAGAGTGGACAGAAAGGGAGGCTCTGCTATGAAGCCTCAAGACACACCTCCAATGCCACTTTCCACCACCCAGGCTCCACCTCCTAAAGGCTCCACAGCAATTCTAGCTAGGGGACCAGGTTTTCAGACATGTGAGCCTAAGGGGGACTTTTCACATTCGGGCCACAAGAGCCCTAAATTCAGCAACTGGTATATCTTTACATGTATACCATCAGGAAACAGAGAGACCAAGAAGGAAGAGGGCCAAGTGAAAAAGGAAGCAGAGACTGGAGCATCTATAAGTCAAGAAACACTAAGAATTGTCAGGAGAGAGGCATCCCTCAACCAAAATCACCAAGAGGTTTTATCTCATACCTACAAGACTGGCTTAAAACAGGAAAACAGAACAACCCCCCAGATGATAATATGAGGCTGGGGCAGTTCAGTGGGTAAGAGTACTTGCTGCAAGAGCAAGGGGACCCGAGCTCAAATTCTCAACACCCCCCAGAAAGCTATCGAGACTGTGTGTGCCTGTCACCCCTGCACTGAAGGGTGGAGGTGGGGGAATCCCCAGGAGCTTGCCAGTGTATCTGAAATGATAAGCTTCTGCTTAGTGAACTGCTCTGTCTCAAATAATAACAGTAATAATGATTATGTGGAGGCTGTCAGACACATAATGTCTTCCTTTGGCCTCTGCATGTGTGTGCAAGAGTATGCATACTACCACACACACATGCATAAATATTGTAGAATATTATTGTAAGGTGTGTTACTTTTGTTTAGGTTGCATTTGTTTAACTCTGTGATCTGTGTTACCATGCCTGTCTAAAACACCTGATGGTCTAATAAAGAACTGAATGGCCAATAGTGAGGAGGAAAGAGAAATAGGCAGGGCTGGCAGGCAGAGAGGATAAATAGAAGGAGAAATCTGGGAGGAGGAGAGGGAGGAGGAGCAAGAAAAGGAGGAAGATGCCAAGGGCCAGCCACTAAGCCACCCAGCCACCCAGCCAGCCACAGAGTAAGAATGAAAGTAATATTTACAAAAGTAAGAAAAGGAAAAAGCCGAGAGACAAAAGGTAGATGGGATAATTTAAGAAAAGTTGGCTAGCAACAAGCCAAGCTAAGGCCAGGCATTTATAATTAAGAATAAGCTTCTGTGTATGATTTATTTGAGAGCTGGGTCTCTCAAAAATATAATAACAACCAATGACACATGTATGTATACATCACACACACACAATTTTAAAAGCTGACATTAATAAATTTAGGGGAGGATGTAGAACAGTTGGAGTTCTTGTTAACTGCTGGCCATAATGCAAAATGGTAAGACAGTTTAGGGGAACTTTCTATTTTTTCTAGAAAGACAGCATACATGTAACCTTAGGAGCAGACATTGTATTCCTATGTGGTTAGCCAAGAGAAGTGAGACTAAATGACACACATAAGAGTCTGTTCAGGATTGCAGCAGCTTTTTCTTTCATACTATGAGAAATGAAAACAACATCTATGTTTATTAACAGATAAATTATGACACATTCATCTAGAGAAATTCTATTCAACAATGAAAAAGAGCAAGCTACTGATTCATGCAACATGGATGAACATTATGTTGAGTGTAAAAAGCCAGAACCAGAAGAACACAATGTGTCTGATTGCTTCTAAGTAAAAATAGGCAAAGCTTCACTTCTGGGAATAGAATCAGAATCTTTGGGGGAGAAGCACCAAGAGGAAGCTTCCTGGAATGATGGGTGCCCTCTAGCCCTGTTTTGATTGACATGGTGGTTACATGAGTGCATCTGTGCATCGATTGTTTTGATTACATCTGAAGATGAGCATAATCAAGCAAATCATATTTTTGTATTAGTTAGTGTTCTCTAGAGTTACAGAACTTATAGAATGAATCTCCCCTCTCTCTCTCTCTCTCTCATATATATATATATGTATATATATATATGTGTGTATATATATATATATATATATATATATATATATATATATATATATATATCACAATTCCCATCAAAGGCATGTTGTCTTCCTGCCCCAAGACCAGGACCACAAGTGTGCCATCTATATTTGGATTGTAGTTCATTTCAGATATAGTCAAATTGACAACCAAGAGTAGGCATCACATCTTCCAACAGGGTTCTGGAGAGCAGAGAAGAAGCCATAGCTCAGGGAGGTAAAATTCAGAATTCTATGAGGACTCCTTTCCTTAGAAACCCTGCTTGTACATCTGCTAGGTGTTGTGGTGTGGGTGTTGGGATGCGAAGCTTTCATGCTCTGGGATGGAAAGATGAATGAAGTCAGCCACTTGATTGGCATATATTCCTCCAAGCCATGACTGTCTTCTGTTGAGCTGTAGACAGTGGGTCTTCTCTACACCTGTCTCTGCTCCACATCTACCATGAAGGGGGAGACACAGCTGTACCAGCTTTCCTACTCATCTGACCTAGATTTGTCATGGGCATCCATACATCTGCTAAAAAAAAAAAAAAAAAAAATCCATGTTTGCACCCTAAATCCCTGCAGATAAAAGGAAGGTGTCTGCTCTCCAAGGCATGTTTGGAGATGAGTGCTGCATTAAAGGGCTCACAACCTCTGCCTCTGCATCTTCCTCATCCTCATCTCCTCTTCTTACAGTGCATCCTAGCCTAACAGAGGAGCTTAGGTTCTGATGGTAAACAAAACAAGCAAGTTGCTCCTGGAAGCTTCTCAAAGAGTGGGCAATCTAATTAAAGACACAGAGTGCAGCTTCTGGGCAGTGCCATCCGATCTCTGGTGCTCTAGCCTGAGATCAAGAGAAAAGGACAATAAGTGTGAGAACATAACGGAGCGGAATGTTTCTGGGGGGAAAGAACTCACACGGGGAACAGAAGAGAGAAGAGAAGAAGGAGGAAAGGAAGGGAAGGAGGGGGAGAGAGTAAGAGAAGGAGGAATCACATGCACGAGCAGGTTTCTGAGTGCATGGCATTCAATACAGACAGTGCTAGAAAATCCATCAGAGACTGGAATACAGCCCCGAGTTTCCAACAGCTCAAATGTCATTGTTATAAGTGTTAACAAAACTCATTTTTAAAATGTTACAAATCTGGGTTCTAGGTCTGGAGAAATGGCTCGGTGGTTAAAAGCACTTGCTGCTGTAGTAAGGAAAAGTTTCCCAGCACCGGTATCAGGTAACTCACAACCACCTGGAACTCCAGCTGGGAATTTGACACTTCCATCTCTGTGGGCATCTGCATGCAGGTGCAGAGCCCCCCATCTTTATCCATAAATAAAATATAAATATTTTAAAAAGAATATATTAATACATTTTTTTAAATGTTTGGCCTTTGCTCAGATATTTTCACTCATCCCAACAGCTGGCTAGTAGTTGTGTGTGTGTGTGCATGTGTGCGTGTTGTGCATGCGTGCGTGTGTGTGTGTGTGTGTGTGTGTGTGTGTAAGTATTAGGGGAGTCAGCCAAAGGCCTGCCATTTGATAGACAGATGCTCTACCATTGGGCTATATCCCAAAGCCCATTTTTATTTTGTTTTACTTTGAGGCAGAGTCTACCTAAGTTTCCCAAGCTGGCCTTGAAACTGTCTTTTAACCCAAATAGGCCTTAAACTTGCAATTCCTCAGCCTCCTAAGTAGCTGGAATTATAGGCCACCAGCCCCAGTCTCTTAATGGCTTTTTGTTTTCTTTTAGTGATCACAGGACCCTTTCTGCAGAGCACTTGGGGTGTGTTTATGAACGTCAGCTCAGTCTGAGGCTCTGAGAGGCAAGGAGCAGCCTGGCAAGGCTGTGCAGCTAGAAATGGATGACCATCAGAGCTGAGCTGAGCTGGGGAGGCAGAGCTCCTGTTTTTAGACTGTCTGGGGTTAGGACCACGGTCCTCTTGGACCTTGGACTTTGCTGGAGGCATTCTGTTTTCCTCTGATAGGAACTTGATACTTTCTCCATGTTGAACTGTTTGGCAGCCAACAGCAAGGGTGATAATTCCCTATTGTAAAACAGTGACCGCTCTGTTTGGATAAGGCCAATCATAATTTATTGTGGTTTTAACCTCTCTGTTGCTTAGGCAACCAATATCCTGAATTGAGTTAAGCTTACAAATTTATTACCTGATAACACTCATCCCATCTCTTTGTGTCCCCGTCAGAGTCCCACTGACCCTCTTAGAGCTGACCCTACTTTAGATGAACTGTGTGACCTGTGACTGCTGTGTATGTGAAGAGCTGGGACAAAGGAGTCATGTCTCACATGCAGCAGCAGCCTGGCTGCTTGCTGAGAGCACCAGGCAGAACGAGCTGAGGAGACCCCATGTCCATCTTTCAGTGATCCTACCCTCTCCTACCAATCTGTTTGCTGGAGAATGGGGCAGCTCATTTCTCAGCAGCTGGACTGATACATGGCAAGTTCTGCGGCACAAAGAGCACCAGTGTGAGGTTCCTTAGTCTATTCGGGAAGTGTCAACACCTCTATCTGTCTCTAAGCCCTTTTACCATAACTAAACAAAACAACCAAGTAGTATTAGCGGTGCCTCCTAACAGCAGGAAGCTGTCTCTCTCAGGCCTGGAGGCTGTGGAGAGCTCAGCGTTAAGGAGACTAAGTCACAGTGGCACTTTCTTGCTGTATCCTCACATGACAGAAGGGATGGGCAGCCTTGGGAGTCTCTTTTACAAGTGCTGGAATCCCACTAATGAGTATTTCCTTGTGACCCATGCCCTCCCAGGAGCCCACTGCCTATGACCTTCATACTGGGGATTAGCTTTACCATATTTTTGGGGTGGGTTGGGGGACAGAAACATTCATCTCACAGATCAGGGTTTTGTAAGGATACAATCCACTGGATGAAGCCAAGCTTGGGGATGTTTGGGGCCTGGCCTCTCCCTGACTGCTGGCAGGAATAAAAGGTCTTTTTGTTTTTTCATCTTCTTCCTGGTGCCTTAGTCAGTGTTCTGTTGCTGTGAAGAGACACCATGACCATGGCAACTCTTATAAAGGAAACATTTAACTGGGACTTGCTTACTGTTTCAAAGGTTAAGTTCATGATTATCGTGGCAGGGAGTGTGGGGACAGGCACACAGCTATGGTGCTGGAGCCATAGCTGAGAACTTACATCCTGATCCACAGGGGGAAAGAGAGAGGGAGAGGGGGAGACGGGGAGACAGAGAGACAGAGAGACAGAGACAGAGAGGCATAGGGTCTGGTGTGGGCTTTTGAAACCACAAAGCACACCCTCAGTAGCACACCTCCTCCAACAAGACCACACCTCACAACCCTTCTCAGACAATTCCACACTCTGAGGACCAAACTTTCAAGTGTATGAGCCTATGGGGTCTATTTTCATTCAAACCACCTCACGCTCAGCATTCCTCCTCTCCTACCACACTCCAGCTACTTATTCTTAGCTCCAAGCAAGCACCTCTTGACTTGAGAAGTGTGCTAACTTCTGGCCCTCCTGCTGTAGCTCAATCTGGAATTCTTTTTTAAAGATTAATTTATTTATTATGTATACAGTGTTCTGCCTGCATATATGGCTACAGGCCAGAAGAGGGCACCAGATCTCATTACAGATGGTTGTGAGCCACCATGTGGTTGCTGGGTATTGAACTCAGGACCTTTAGAAGAGCAGGCAGTACTCTTAACCACTGAGCCACCTCTCCAGCCCCTCAATCTGGAGTTTTTATTAATGCAACTAGTAGTCACAATCTATCCAAATGTGTGTTCTGGGTATAATAAGTAGTTCACTCTCCTGTAGGAGGAACAGATGAGTTAGCATATAGTTGTAATGCATTTAATATACCATAAGCTCCCAGAGCAGGTTGGGTTGGTCTTGTTCTATGACATTGGTAATTGCTGAAAAGCACATGTTAGGTTCCTGTGACTAATATCTGGCAGAAGTAATTGGAAAATTTACCATCTGCTGTGATGAGGAAGGCACGCCAAGTGCAGGATGATAAGGATGCAGTCGATGCTTCTCACGTCTCACCCAGCTAAGAAACAAAGAACTCAGCTAGAAGCTGGGCCAACCTATAACCCTCAAGATCCACCCCTAGAAAGCAAGGAAAAACATATCTACCAGGTAGGCCCGATGTTCCAAAGGTTCCATAGCTTCCCAAAAGTGCCACCTAGCTGGGGACCAAGTGTTTAAATATATAAGCCTGTGGTGACAATTTATGTTCAAACCATAACAGTGTACACACACACACACACACACACACACACACACACGCACACCAGGATTGCTATCAATTGAGTTAGAAATGCAACTAAATTGTCTTTGTTTAAGTCAAAGGCAAACTAAAATTTGATTTATATAGCACATTTCAAAAATAGACGGACACCATTGAAAGTAATTTTAGCAAGTTTTAAATACTAGTGAATGTATTATTTACCAGATTTTAGAGGACCGTGTTACAGGTGTCTTGAAAGTCCATAATATAGTAGCTGACTTCGCCCGGTGAGCACAGAAATCTCATGGGAGAACTTAGCTCTCTGTGGCCTTTGTCTGGGCATTTGCAGGTGCTCACATTTTTTCTTTAACCTGTCCCCAAACAATGTGTTTAGCTTTGACACTGATTTGTCATTAGTAAGAAGTCTTATCTAATTTCAGTATGTAATATTCAAAATCTGATTGAAAGGGATTTGAACAATTAGTCACAACAATTAAGACAAGCGTTTGAACCTTATGCCTTTAATAGTTGCCATGCGTCTGTTTATTTAAAAAAGTACTTTCCCTTTGATCTTTTTTCATTCAACTCAGTTGAAGTACAAGCCATTTATAGTAAAAACACAACAGTGGCATCCTGTGGCATGGCTGTGAATGACAGGAGTGTCTCTGCCCTACGATCTTGGAAGGCCCAGGGTCCTGACTCCAGAGGCACAGCGTTACCAGGAAGCTGTGCATACCAAGAGAATAAAACCAAACAAGCATTAGTCATTTGCAAGGCCTAACGGCATTACCGGGGAACTGTTATGATCTTTTATGCTTATTTAAAGGAAATTAAGTACATGTTTCACTTAAAGTTGAACTGAGAATAAAGTTACAAATATCTATTTTGTTTATTTTGAGACAGGTCTCTTGCATAGCCTTGGATAGCCTGGAATGCACTATAAAACCAGGTTAACCTTGAACTCACACTGATCTACCTGTCTCTGCCTCTCCAGTACTGGGCTTAAAGACAAACATTATTTTTTTTTTTTAAAGATTATCTTTGGGAGAATTCAATATAAGTTTCTTCTGGTCATTTTTGTACAATGCTGTGTGTGTGTTTCTCATGCTGAAAGAGAAAGAGGATATTAAAAAATTATTCTTCTTAAGTGTCAGGTGTGGGGTGAAACAACACGTGTTGTTGGTTGGTTTGTCGCCTTGACACAGCTAGAGGCATCTAGGAAGGGGGAGCCTTGGTTGAGAAAATGCCTCCATCTGACTGGGCTGTAGGCAAGGCTGCAGAGGCTGGGGGTGGGGGTATGTTCTTGATTGATGATTGACGTGAGAGGGACCGGCCCACCGTGGGCGGTGCCGCCCCTGAGCCTGTGGTCTTGGCAAGCCTTGGGAAGCAAGGCAGTAAGGGCCTTCCCCAGGCCTCTGCATCGGCTCCGCCTGCAGGTTCCTGCTAGAGTTCCTGCCCCGACTTCCCTCGGCGTTGAACAGGGACGCCGAAGAAGAAGAAGCGTGAGCCAGGCAAACTCTTTCCTCTCCGAGTTGCTTTGGTTTGGTGTTTCATCACAGCAACAGAAACCAAACTATTACAAATCTGTACCAGCGCAGTCCTGATTAGTTTTCATTGTCAACCTTGTACAACTTGAAGTTACCGGGGAACTAGAAGACCGGCCTGTGGCGTTGTCTTGTGATCACTAGTTGATGCAGAGGTCCTGTCCACTGAGGATGGGACTGTGCCTAGAGAGGCAGTCCCGGGTTGTACAGGCTGGATGAGCACCAGCCTGCTAGTGAGCCCGAGAGCCAGCCAGCGGGCAGTGTCCCCCACGGCTTCTGCTCTGAGCTCCTGTTTAAGTTCCTGCTCTGACTTCCCTTAAGGATGGAGTGGAATCAGGAAGCTTCAGCCAAATAAACCCTTTCCTCTCCCAGTGGCTTTTAGTTAGAATGAAAGCAGATCAAACACTAAACACTGTATACTTCATTTTTTCCTAAGAATAAAGCGTAAGCTCCAGGTGCCCTTTGACCCGAATCTTCAGCAACTCCCCCCCACCCACTACCTGCACTGGAAAGATGGTACACAAGCTCCGGGGTCCCACTCTTTGCTTTTTCCATCTTAAAAAACATTTTTAGAAACAATGTACAGTTTGGCCTTTTCGTCTTAAAATTTTTTAGGGGGAGGAATAGCAGGATACAGGTGATACAAACAAAAAAAGTAGGAAACAAACAATGATGGGAGAAGGTTCCAGCTGGAGAGGAGGGAGGGAGGGAGGGAGGGCAGTACAGAGGGGAAGGAGTGACGGAGGGCAAATACAGGGGTGCTGTGGGTGACTTTAAAGGAATCATGTCATTTTATGTTTACCTGAAAGTCATACGCAATACATGTATATATACATATACACACATACATATACACATACACACATACATATACACACATACATATACACATACACACATACATATACACACATACATATACACACATACATATACACACACACATATACACACATACATATACACATACACACATACATATACACACATACATATACACACATACATATACACATACACACATACATATACACATACACATACATAGACACACATACATATACACATACACATATACATACATATGTACACATACATACATATATCACATACACATGCATATACATATATACATATATGCATACATATATGTAGATGTAACCAACCGTCTTATTAAATAAGAAACACAGAAACAATGTAAAAGAGAAAGCCGAGAGGTCAGAGCTCAGAGCTAAAATCTCACCCTTCCTCCTGCTGTCCCAGCTTCGCGAAAAGAGACCTACTTCCTCTCGGTTCGTATTTTTAAAGTATGTTGTTCTGCCTTCTCATTGGTTGTAAACCCAAACACATGACTGCCTCGTCACTGTCTGAATGTACAGCCCCCTAGGTCTTAAAGGCATATGTCTCCAATGCTGGCTGTATCCCTGAACACACAGAGATCTTATGGGATTAAAGGCTTGTGCCACCACCGCCACACTCTTGCTATGGCTCTAATAGCTCTGACCCTGAACACACAGATATCTATGGGATTAAAGGCGTGTGCCACCACCGCCACACTCTTGCTATGGCTCTAATAGCTCTGACCCCCAGACAACTTTATTTATTAACATACAATCAAATTAATATTTCAGTACAAATCAAAATAATATTTCAATACAATTAGATTACCACCACATTTCCCCTTTTCTATTTTAATAAAAAGAAAAAAAGCAAAAGGTTATGACTAACAAAAGAAAAACTATATACAAAAGTACAATAACTATATACAATATATACAAGTAATAAATACCTAAACAGGTATTTGACGAATCAGAGAAAATAATTCCATTATCTATCCTATTTTGATAATTCCAAGATGTATCTAATGTACTTTCTATCCTAATTAATTTTCAACTATAACTAACTAATCTTCAACCATAACTAACTAATCTTCAACTCCCTCAGAGACCCAAGAAGGGAATAATATTAGCTAACAAAAATAAAAACAGGAAGTGCATGCAAGCAACTTCCAAAAAAATTTTGTGAGTTGACAGAAACAGCCAGCTGCCTGGGCAGTCACCTGAGGTTTCTCCGCAGTGTTGGGGCATCATCTTCAGCCTATAGGCTTAGTGTATCTGACAGACTCATTTGTGAAGTAGGATGTACACAAGGTCAACAGTTCAACCTCACATTGGGTGAGAGCAGTCCACGTACCAGAAACACCTGAATTCCACTAGTGTCCTGTCATGATTCAGGATTTTAAATTCTGGAAATTGTTGACAGTTTTTTAATTCAGCTGTCCATTCTTCTTGGCTGTGTATATATGGCTTCATCTCAGCATCCCCTTCTTCTCCACATCCCTCTATTAAATGCCAGTCTACTTTTGAGAGGCATGAGCTTTCAGCTGCTGTTCCATTGTACAACAGAATCCATCGGCCCTCTGCCTGTTAAGCTGCCTTCGAAGAAAAGGGCACCGTACCTTTTCCAGATGCGAAGGCCACTTCAGGGATGGGGCCATATTGTCCTGGCCTCAGAAGATGCCTTTTGATAAAGCCATAACCACACTTGTTTTGGCAAGAATCAGTAGTCCCTTGTTTCGTGATCTGTCTGTCCATTTTGTCCTGTTGATTCGAGGATACTTTGTTGTCCAGTGGCTAACTTTTGCCAGAATGAAAGTTGACTCCATATGCAGTTTCTTCAATGCCCATATTTTCTCTAAAGTAGATTGGTACTGCCAGGAGCCGACATGTCTCAAAAAAGAAAAATTTTCTAAGTTATTAAAACATTTTAAATGCCATATTCTGTAGATCTCTGAAGGGTTTGAAGATGACCTGTCTAAAACATCTCTGCTCAATTTTTAAAACATATCCAATATGACTACAAGTTCTATGATAATGTCTAACTACTAGCTTTCATTTCTTTATATCCTAATAGTTGATAATAATAACATTCAAGGATCAGAAATTTGCATTACATTGTTAAATGGATGGAATAAATACAATTAGAAATATACATATAGCATTTTCTAACAATATCAGTTTCAAATTTGTGTACAATATAAAACAATTCAATCCAATGTAAAGTATTTAAAACTAGTAATTGTCTTTCTCTTTTCTTTCTTTTTTTTTTCTTTCTTTCTTTCTTTCTTTCTTTCTTTCTTTCTTTCCTTCTTTCTTTCTTTTTTTTTTTTAAACAAGAACCTTAAATCTAATCTCCTTTGCTTAGCCTTTTTCCTAACCCTTGACAATAACTTGTAACCAACCCCCCTAAATACTGAAAATTATCCCAGACCCAGAACCCATTAAAAAGACCAAAAAACCACCTGCCCCACACCACCTCTTTGGGAATGTGGGCGTCGTATTCTTAAAATTGCTTCCTGCTGGGTATGGGCGAAGTTTTCTTTATCCTGAAAGAAAAATTTTAGGTTAATTGTCAAATTCTAAGAGAGGTAACTATATCCTTCACTATCCAGTCTGTGTATAATGCCAAAGTTCAGGGTTTATCTCAAGTCCTTATTCAAGTAGTCTTTGAGACTGGATCATCTCAGCTAGTCATCTCAAAATTGCTCTGAGCACCTTGTAGTTCAAAGCTGATCTGTGGATGATGTTTGTCAGCTTAATGATATTATTATTGTCCACGTGGAATTGTTGTTGTTGTGGGGCCCCATCTTCTTTCTGGAGACTTCAGTTGATATTAGGCCTGGCCGTGATTTCCTGCAGAAAACTGATAAGAGACTCGAACACAAAAACATATATATGCAGCTAGCCTTTTTTCTAGAATTAGTTAGTACTCTATGTGACCATTCATATCTTAACAAAGTTTAAAATGTATATATATATATATTAATCTTGTAAATTTTGATATAAAATTTATACTTTGAGAAAAGTTTAAAGAATCAGAATAGAATCAAAGAGTTGAGATTAGTAATAGAATAGTCCCTTAATTAATTTTGCTTTTGTCCTGTACCATAGCAGAAGATGGCTCTTATTCTGGCATGATACAGGGAGTTTGCATTTTCCTTTTAACAACATGCTTGATTTTAAAGAAGGAGAGAGCCATTCTCCAACTCCAAAGTCAGCTTTAAATTTTAATTGAACTGGGACTGTTAGAAGACCAATAGTGTTAAATCTTTAGAGAAAAGCAGAAACAAACATTTAGGAAGACATAAAATTTTTTTTTTTTAGATAATATATACCCATACACCGTTTCACTCTGTTTCTTGGGATAGATGATTTGTCCCTTTTCTTCAGTTGTCTCATTTGTCCAGTGTTCTTCAGATTCCTTAACCTTCATTCTCCTAAAAGACAAAAACAAAAACTTTTCCCCAAGACTAATTTTGGGGATGTTCCTTTTTGGCAAGTTATTATCTGATGAAATGAAAAGGCATGTTTTATTGATACAAGTTAGTTTAAATTGGATGTTCATGCTGGTTGATGAACTATCACCTCCTCTAATTAAGAGGTCTCTCTTGTTCAAATCGAACCTTTATCAATTTTGATGGTACCCACAGCTTATCTTCTCCTGTAGAAACAAAAGCAAAACCACGTCCCCAATGTAATACATACCCTGGTTTCCATTCTGAGGTCAGCACATCCTTAAAGTATATAGGCTGATTTAATTCTGTAGTTTTTTCTATTATCCAATGTCTCTCTGCAGCTGTTGTTCCTTTCTCATTGGCATTCAGAAAATTCAAAGTTAGAAGAGCATTATGCAGTCTATTTCTGGGGGTTTTTGTTACCCATTTCTGTTTATTTAGCATATCCTTTAGAGTTCTGTTTGATCTTTCTATAACTGCTTGACCTGTAGGATTATGTGGTATGCCTGTAATATGCTTTATATTGTAATAAGCAAAAAACTGTTTCATTTTAACAGAGACATATGATGGAGCATTGTCAGTTTTGATTTGTGCAGGTATACCCATGATGGCCATAACTTCTAGCAAATGAGTGATTACAGAATCAGCTTTTTCAGAACTCAAAGCAGTTGCCCATTGAAATCCTGAATAAGTATCGATAGTGTGGTGTACATATTTCAATTTTCCAAATTCTGCAAAGTGAAACACATCCATCTGCCAGATTTCATTTCTCTGAGTACCCTTTGGGTTACATCCTGCTGGTAATGGCGTCTGATTGTAGAAGGAACAAGTAGGACATTTCTTTATTATTTCTTTGGCTTGTTGCCAGGTTATGGAAAAATCCTTTTTTAAACCTTTACTATTAACGTGATGTTTTTTATGAAATTCTGAGGCCTCCAGCACATTTCCTATCAATAATTTATCAATCTCTTCATTGCCTTGTGCTAGAGGGCCTGGCAGACCAGTATGGGATCGAATGTGAGTTATATATAAAGGATGATTCCTTTTCCTGATTGTATCTTGTAATTGAATAAATAGTGAAGTTAATTCTGAAGCATCAGGGATAAATTCTGCAGTCTCAATATGTAACACCACTCTTTCAGCATACTGAGAGTCAGTTACTATGTTGAGAGGTTCTGAAAAATCCATTAATACCAACAGAATAGCATACAATTCTGATTTTTGCACTGAATTATACGGACTTTGAACCACTTTACTTAAATTTTCTGATTTGTAACCTGCCTTTCCTTCTTTGTTGGCATCTGTATAAAATGTACGAACTCCAGATATGGGTTTTTGCCGTACAATTCGAGGCAAGATCCATTCAGCTCTCTTTATAAGATCAATTCTATTGCTTTTGGGATATTTGCTGTTAATTTCTCCCAAAAAATTACTGCAAGCTCTTTGCCAAGGTTCACTTTCTGTCCATAATTTTTCAATGTCCTCCTTAGTTAATGGTACAACAATTTCTGCTGGGTCTATGCCTGCTAATTGACGAAGTCTCAATTTTCCTTTGTAAATCAAGTCAGAGATTTTTTCCACATAAGTTTTTAATTTTTTATTTGGTTTATTTGGTAAAAATATCCATTCCAATATAATATCTTCCCTCTGCATTAATATTCCAGTAGGAGAACGCCTAGAAGGTAAGATAACCAAAATGCAATCCAGCTTTGGATCAATACGATTCACGTGTCCTTCATGCACTTTCTTTTCTACCAATGCTAATTCTTTCTCAGCTTCAGGTGATAATTCTCTTGGACTATTTAAGTCCTTGTCACCTTCTAAGGTTTTGAACAAATTAGTCAGTTCATCATTTTTTACCCCAACAATAGTTCGTAGATGAGAAATATCTCCAAATAATCTTTGAAAGTCATTAAGAGTCTGTAGTCTATCTCTCCGAATTTGCACCTTTTGGGGTCTAATTTTTTGTAGCTCTATTTTATATCCTAAATAATTAATAGAATCTCCTCTTTGTATCTTTTCAGGAGCAATTTGTAATCCCCAGCGAGGCAAAATTTTCTTTACTTCTTCAAACATTATTTCTAAAGTATCTGCATTTGAGTCAGCTAGTAAAATATCGTCCATATAATGATAAATTATAGATTTAGGAAATTTTTTACATATCACTTCCAATGGCTGTTGTACAAAATATTGGCACAGAGTTGGGCTATTCAACATTCCCTGTGGGAGGACCCTCCATTGAAATCTTTTAACCGGTTGAGAATTATTATAAGTAGGCACTGTAAAAGCAAATCTTTCTCTGTCTTTTTCTTGTAAGGGTATTGAAAAGAAACAGTCTTTTAAATCAATAACTATGAGAGGCCATCCTTTTGGTAACAGAGTAGGCAAAGGCATCCCAGATTGTAGAGAACCCATTGGCTGAATTACTTTGTTAATTGCCCTAAGGTCTGTTACCATTCTCCATTTACCAGATTTCTTTTTAATAACAAATACAGGAGAATTCCAAGGGCTGGTTGATTCTTCAATATGCTGAGCATTTAACTGTTCTTCTACCAGCTCTTCTAAAGCCTGGAGTTTCTCTGTTGTTAAAGGCCATTGCTGGACCCATACAGGCTTGTCTGTTAACCATTTTAAAGGTAGAGCTGTTGGTGTCTTTGGAAGATCATCAGTTATTGTGCCCTGTTCTTGTATAATATGGATGGCTGGTGACCACTCATTAGAACAATATCTTCTAATATTTCTCTCAGTAACATGTGCTAGTTTATGATTTGTTTCTGAGATTGGAGGGATGTTAATCTGAGTATTCCATTGTTGCAACAAGTCTCGACCCCACAGGTTCATAGTTATGTTAGCCACATATGGTTTTAATTTTCCTCTCTGTCCTTCTGGACCTATACATTCGAGCCATCTTGCACTCTGTTTCACCTGAGATAATGTCCCAATTCCTAACAGTTGAACGTTTACCTCCTGAAGAGGCCAAGTTGGATGCCAAAATTCTGGTGCAATTATGGTAACGTCCGCACCTGTGTCTACCAGACCAGACAACAAAACACCATTTATTTTTATCGTTAATTTTGGTCTTTGTTCATTAATAGAAGTTTGCCAAAAAATTTTCTTTATGTTTTCTCCTGAATTTTCTATTCTCTCTGTTTCATCATTCTGACCAGCATGATTTATTCCAATAGGCATTTGGTTATTTAATCGCTCTCCAGAGCAGGCATTTCCTCTATGGCTGCCGGAAAGGTTTGAACTGGATTTGCACTGGGGGCCTGCCTGAGGCCCCTCTGGGAGTTTCCCGAAGACTGAGGCAAAGGATTACCCTGTCTGTCCTTTGTTGATCTACATTCGTTGGTCCAGTGTTTTCCCTTACCACACCTTCTGCATACTCCAGAAGGAAGGGGCATTCTGTTGCCATTGTTCCTTGAAGAAACATTGTTTCTGGAAATGACCTGTCTACAGTCCCTTTTCAAATGTCCTTGCTTTCCACATCCAAAACATCTAACACTCCTCAAACCTTTTGAAATTACTTCTCCTACCCATGTATCATCATGCTCATCAGCTTCAACATTAATTGTTTCTCTAATCCAATCTTCCATAGGTGCAGATCTTGCCCTTAATGGCCTGATTATTCTTTTGCATGCTGCATTCGCATTCTCAAAGGCCAAAGATTCAATTATTGCCTTACCAGCTTCTGAATCCGAGACCGTTCTCTTTACTGCTGAAGCCAGTCTTTGTAAAAAATCTGTAAAAGACTCTTTTGGGCCTTGCTTCACCTTTGTAAATGACTCAGATTTTTTTCCTGGTTCTTCAACTTTGTCCCATGCATTCAAGGCTGCCGTTCGACATAAAATTAGGGTTTGGACATCATATAAACATTGTGCTTGTGCTGAAGCATATTGGCCTTCGCCCATAAGCTGATCCTGGCAAACTTGTACTCCTTTATCCCTCCATTGTTTTTCTATGTTTTTAGCCTCCTCCTTAAACCAAGTCAGAAATTGAAGTCTCTGGCTGGGTTCCAGAACACCTTGTGCGAGGTCCCGCCAGTCCTGTGGTACTATCCTATTATATGTTGACCAAGTGTTTAACATTTGCTTTACATATGGGGAATGCATGCCATAAGATACTATTGCCTCCTTAAACCTTTTTAAATCCAACATTTCAATTGGAGCCCAAGTATTTTGTGTAGCCATTTGATCAGGCATCTGCTGTACTGTTACAGGATAAATTAAGGGTGACTGTGTGAAAACAGGCTTTCTTTCTGCAACCTTATGATCCCGACTTGAAACAACTTCACTGTTAATTTCTTCTGTCTGAATTTTTACAGGTTTAACAAGTTCTTCTAACGCTGTTATCCTGGCACTTAAATTGACTATCTTTTTAAATATTAAAATGTGGATTATTATAGTGATGAGGTGCATAATTCCACCAATACTAATATTATATAGTTGTTCCATTGCCAGACTGCCTAAAATTTCGAACAAAAACCAATTTTCTTCCAATGTACACATAAAACCCATTTGTTTTTTAATGTGGAAAAAAATTCTCTTTTAGATAGTTTCCTTTAAAATATCTGATATATTATGACTTACCAAATCTGCGTAGAACAGTAGAAATCCGAGGGGATTTTCAAAGCAGCCACCTAGTGTCCCAGGTGTAAATCCAGAGAGAGAGAGAGAGAGAGAGAGAGAGAGAGAGAGAGAGAGAGAGAGAGAGAAAAGAGAGAACGCACAAGAAAGCGTAGCCGGCTAAAGCTTAAATGCAGCCACGTGTTCCCTCTTGTGCCGAGTCAAGGCTTGGGTCTGGCTTCCTTAAGCTCCGACCACGTGCGTTGGCTTTACAGGCAGGGCCCTGTTCGGCAGGGCAGGTCTGAGTTGTTTGTAGCACCGGCTTTAGGCAAGCTGCTCACAGACCTAGGCCCGGGCTAGAAGTTGCTACCCGGACTAGGACGCCAGCAGCTCGGACTAAGAAGCCGATCGCCGCCGGCCGCCGTGTGCCGCCGCTGCCGCCGCTGCCGCCGCCGCGGGCCGCCTGCTGCCAAGCCAAGCAGTTTTTAATGGATTCTTGTCACGTTGGGCGCCAGATGTAGATGTAACCAACCGTCTTATTAAATAAGAAACACAGAAACAATGTAAAAGAGAAAGCCGAGAGGTCAGAGCTCAGAGCTAAAATCTCACCCTTCCTCCTGCTGTCCCAGCTTCGCGAAAAGAGACCTACTTCCTCTCGGTTCGTATTTTTAAAGTATGTTGTTCTGCCTTCTCATTGGTTGTAAACCCAAACACATGACTGCCTCGTCACTGTCTGAATGTACAGCCCCCTAGGTCTTAAAGGCATATGTCTCCAATGCTGGCTGTATCCCTGAACACACAGAGATCTTATGGGATTAAAGGCTTGTGCCACCACCGCCACACTCTTGCTATGGCTCTAATAGCTCTGACCCTGAACACACAGATATCTATGGGATTAAAGGCGTGTGCCACCACCGCCACACTCTTGCTATGGCTCTAATAGCTCTGACCCCCAGACAACTTTATTTATTAACATACAATCAAATTAATATTTCAGTACAAATCAAAATAATATTTCAATACAATTAGATTACCACCACACATATATTTATACACATATACATACGTATAACATATACACATACACATACATATATACATACATATACATATATCATATCTATCTTAAGGGAAGGTAAGCCACTGGGGCTGACTATGCTCCCCACAAGAATCATAAACTAACAAAACCTCCAGTACTGGGCACAAGAACTCTGCTTTTGAATGACTCGTCAGGGCAGTCCAGGTTGTCTGTGTAGCCCTTGGCTGCCTCTCAGAGTCGAGAGTGGGTCCTTATTGAAGACACCACACACTTAGGACACAGGACTCTGAAACTCCAGCTGGATCTGACCTGATAGCGTCTTTCCTGTGGTCTGGCTTCCATGGCTCCAGAAGATACTCTGCAAGCTGCCAAGGGAGGGAAGCTGTTGGACAGTCCTCCCAGCTCGAACACCTATGAACCATGACAGTTACCAGCATGGCAAGGTGTGCAAAGGGTGCAGTCAGAGGCACCCGTGTGTCAGGGACAACCAGCAGCTGCCTAACTGGACCTAAGGCCACTCAACAGGAGGGACGTCATGCCTGGTGCTGGAAACTGAGCCAGCTTCCAGGGCTAGTCAGGTCACGGACCTTAGAAAAGCATCTACTGTCACATGATGCTAGACTAGCACAATTCCTTACTGCATCCTAAACCTGACGCTCACACTGCAGGTTATTGTAGCTATGAGTGCTCATCAAAGAAGCCTCTCTTTACAGCAGATAAAGGCCACCACAGAAAACCACAGCTGGACACAATGCAGAGATCAACACATCATGGGGCCCACCTGATGGACACATCTGCACCATAGCTCCACCTCAGTGGACACATCTGCACCACAGCTCCAGCCCAATGAACACATCTGCATCATAGCTCCAGCCTGGACACATCTGCACCACAGCTCCAGCCCTATGGACACATCTGCATCATAGCTCCAGACCGATGGACACATCTGCATCATAGCTCCAGCCCAATGGACACATCTGCACCACAGCTCCAGCCTGATGGACACATCTGCATCACTGCTCCAGCATCTATGGCTCAGGGAACATTGTGGAAGTGGGGGCAGAAAGATTGTAAGTGTAAGAATAGCAGGAAATCTTCTGTGAAACAGACTCTTCTAAAAATAATGGCATAAACAAGACCAGAATAATAGCAACATCAACGGGCATGTTAGTGTGGAAGGGGAAATCTTGTGGGGCCCTACCCCTCAGCAAAGAACTACATGAAACCAATGACTGTTGGGAGAAGGAGAACAAGCCTCTCCCAGGAATGCACAGTGGTCAGCTCTGAAACCATATACACCTGGTGACCTCTGGTGACCTCTGTGCAATCCCCAGGACCCACAGAAAAGTGGAAGTTGTCCTTTGGCTTCCACACATGTGCTGTGACATGCACACCCACATACATCATGCACACATATACACAATATTAATGCTAATTTTTAAAGCTTACAGAGATTATGGATACTGTAATTTGTTTTTATGAAAATTAAATAACGTACATGCACACACATAGTTGTGAAAATAACTACTCATTCTCCACCCCCCTCCCCACTTTCCTATTAGTGTATTTCTGGTGGTTCTTTTTCTTACTTTTTATTTGAGTTCTTTCTTAGTTAAGTATAAATTCTCCGTGACAGTAAATGTCTTTTATCAATGCTCTTGTTGTAGATCTTGCAGCTAGGGTCTCCAAGCCATTTTGTTTGTCTCTAACATGAATGGAGTGTGATTGCTAGGACACCATGTTCAGTTCTGGGGTTGGAGGTCAGCTCCTGTTAGCTGAAAGCAACAGCCTTTTTGGATTCATTCAAGGAGAAAAAAAATGAGATGGCGGGGAGCACACTCAATGGTTTGGGCAGATGGGGAAAGAGGCAGGAGACACAGTGAGAGACAGGAAGGTACCACTTACCCCAGACCCACATTGTTGCAGGGAAACATCGGGCCGCCAACCCTCGCCCACCTGGGTGCCTGGGAATGTTAGTTCAGAGTCTCGCTTGGGAAAGCAAGACTTAGGACAGGAATAAGCTGGTGCAGACAGGGTTCCCGGAGAGTGTGGCAGGTTCCCGGGGAAACAGGGATTCCGCTCCTCTGCATCCCAGCGTTTATGGTGCAAGTCCTTCACAACAAGCTCTTCATTTCTTCTCAGATTTGATCTTGTCATGAATGTGGGAATCTACGTGGAGCTCTTATGTGAAAGGCCAACATGCCGGTCCTCACTAAAGAAACTGATCTGTAAGCGTCCTCTGCCAGTCACTTTCCTGCTCACATGCTTTCTCTCTTCCTTCTCTTTCATCGTTCTTGAGACAAGGTTTCATGTACTCCAGGCTGGCCTCTGACTTGTTACATATCCAAGGATGACCTTGAACTTTTGAACCTCCTGCTCCACCTCCTGAGTGAGAGGATCACAGGTGTATACCCTCACACCAAGTTTACCCAGTGCTGAAGGAAGGTTGACTCACACTGTGCTTGCTGGACGAGCACTCTGTCGCTGAGCTCCACCCTCACGGGCCTCCTGTGTCCCTGGTTGGTTTCTGTGCCTCTCTAGGATGTTTTCGCTGCAGGCAGCTTTGCCTGCCCACCCTCTCTCCTTCTCCACACTGTGCTGGCAACCACAATCTACTTTTCCATATAAATTTTAGAGTTGGTTTAGAAACCACCCAAATTCTGCAGGGTTTTTGTTTGACTGAGATTCCTTTATAGATAGTGTAGGCAGAACTGACATGTTTATGCTTTTGAGTCTCTTTACCCATTATTTAGTTCTTCTTTTTATCCTTAATAAAGTTTTATAATTTTTTTCCATAAAGCTTTTAAATGTTCCACGTGTATATGCCGTAGGTCTTTTATGCATTTTTTTTGTTGTTGTTTTTCTGTTGCGAGTAGAGTGATGTTTTATTTTCTTGTTTGTTATTGTTGGCAGGTTAAAAAAGGGATATACTGTTTTGTTTTTATGTTAATCCTGCAGCCAGATTTCTTTTTATCAGCTGCAATGGCTTATCTGTGATGTCTGTGTCTTTTTATTTAAAAAAATTAGCTTTGTGAATTTCATACATAGTCCTGTATTTACATTTCTATCCAACTCTTGTTTCATCCCCAGTCCCTCTCTAATTCATTGTCCCTTCTTTAATTATTATTGTTACATATGTGCACACATGGTCATATACAACCTGCTGGGTCTCTTTGGTGTTGCTTGTACGGCCATGTGTTTAGGACTGACCACTTAGATTTTACCTGGTCAGGGGACTTGTCTCTGGAGAAAACTGATTCTCCTTCTCTCAACAGCCAATGGTTGCCTGTAGCTCTTCAGCTAGGGGTGGGGTGCTGTAAGATCCCCCATCCACACTGGCACGTCCATGGTGTTGTCATTATGCAGGCTGCTTATGGAACCATGCAGTCGAGATCTCATGGGTGCAGCTTCCCTGTCACGTCTAGATGGCACAGATTCACAGCAGGCATCCTGGGCCTCTGGCTCTTACAGTCTTTCCCCCTCATCTTCCGGAATCGTCTCTGAGCCTTAGCACATAAGGGGCTGTGTTGTATCAGCTGCCGTTGAAATCCTATAGTTACCTTGTCTCTGAATTTTGACTAGTTGTGGATCAATTTAATAATCTTCATCTGCTGTAAAAAGAAGCTTCTTTAATGAGGAGTGAGAGCTCTGTAGTCTCTATGGGCATAGGATGAGTATTTAGAACACAGTTATGAACTACATTGGTTTAGGCAGTGGCAGGTCCTTCTCAGGTCCATGTTCTCTCCAGCCATGGGTAGTTGACTACATTGACAGTACATGGTATGAATTCCCTAATACTGAGTAGGCCCCGAGTCCAATTAGACAGCTCTGGTCAAACCCTGGGTAAAAGTGCCACCGTTGCACACTGGGGCTGTCTGGCCTGGCCAGTCTTTGTGGTTCTGGTGTCACCGCTGTGGATTGTTCTTCTCCTTTGGAAGCTTGTGGTCTTACTCTTAAGACAACCAACAGAAATGGCAACAGCCCGTGTTGGTTTAGGAGTCTCCTGGGCCCTTCTGACCTCCAAGGCAAGGTTTCCCGTGCCTGGCACTGGAGTTTTGTCAGATAGTAACTAATCCTAGAGAGAGCATCATCTCCCTGTATTGGGTAACTCCATCCAAACTACACACACACACACACACACACACACACACTGTCATCTATCTATCTATTCCTAAGCAAGCTTACAACAGCTTGTTCTTCTCAAACATCTCTAGTAGCATTTATCCCTCTCCTGTGCGTTACAATCCCTCCCCAGGCAAACCCCCACCCAGTATTCCCCATTTCCCTTCGACAGCAGCTGTGTCCTGCCCTCGCCCTCTCTGGAGCTTGCTCTCTCCCTCCCACATGGTCCCTTTCTACTACTGTCCTGCCTTCTGCGGTTAGTCCAGATTACTAGCTCACATCTAAAATCCAGATGCACAAATGAGAGAGAACATTGTCTTTCTGGGTCTGCTCACCTCACGCAGTATATGTTCCAGTTCCATCCATTTATCTGCAAATTTCATTCTTGTTTTTGAATAAGATTATTCCCTTCTCTGTGGAATGCACTGTGCTATTCTGAGGACACTGAACTGTGCTGTGGACAGTTGCTGGAGCACTCCAGAGCACGGTGCTACACTGCTCCAGGGTCTCCATAGAAGAGGTCTCTTCCATGTCTGGTCCTTAAGAGTTGCTCTTAAGTAAGAGTGTTGGGGTTACAGCTGAGCTGATGGAATGTCTTGCAAGCATGAGGCCCCGAGTTTGATCCCAAGTACTACCACCCCCTCCCACAAATAAAAATGAAGACAGCTGGGGCTGGAGAAATGGCTCCGGGTGAGAGCACTGGCTGCTCTTCCAGAGGACCTGGGTATGATTCCCAGCACACACATGGCTGCTCACAACTTTTTGCCCTCCAGTTCCAGGTGATTCAGTATCTTCTTTTAGCCTCTGTGGGTACCAGGTATGCATGTGGTACATAGAAATACATGCAGGCAAAATACTCAAACATATAAAATAAAATAAAATAAAATAAATTTAATTAAATTAAAAGATGGGGTTAGTTTGTGCCCTGTCTTTTTGTTTTGTTTTTGTTTTTGTTTTTGTTTTGTTTTGTTTTGTTTTGTTTTGAGACAGGGTTTCTCTGTGTAGCTTTGGAGCCTGTCCTGAAACTCACTCTGTAGACCATGCTAGCCTTGAACTCACAAAGATCTGCCTGCCTCTGCCTCCCAAGTGCTGGGATTAAAGGCGTGCACCACCATCGCCAGGCAAATCTTTCTTGTGTGTGCCCTATCTTTTATAGGAAAATGGGTGTTCAACTTGTGGAATCAAATTTATCATTTTATTTCTTTTAAATCTACAAACACAGCAAGCTTTGACTGACGGATTTTTCGTACTTTGTTGTTTTGATGTGATTGTGTGGAGTGCTTTGCCTGCATGTACACCTGTGCACCAGCAGAGGGCATCGGGTTCCATTACAGGTGGTTGGGAGCCACCATGTGGTTACTAGGAATTGAACTCAGGACCTCTGGAAGAGCAGCCAGTGCTCTTAACTGCTGAGCCATCTCTCCACCCTGGAGTTTTCTGGTAGTCCCACTTTCCTGGTATTAACCCAAACTAGTTGTCATCGAGAAACATAAAAGCTGCATTCAGCTTACTCAAGTTTGCTGAGAAGTATTTGGTTGTTTTTGAGACATGGTCTCTCTATGTGACCCTGGCCGTCCTCGAATTCACAATGTAGACCAGGCTTCCTGGATCTCACAGAGATCCACCTGCCTCTGCCTCCTTTGTCCTGGCATTACAGGCATGCACAACCATTCCTAGCACTTTTTAATATGTTTACATATATTTTATGTGTATAGATGTTTTACCTGAGTGTACATCTGTGTGCATATCACCTGTGTGCACATCATCTGTGTGCACATCACCTATGTGCACATCACCTATGTGCTTTATGCCTGCAGAGGCTGCACCCCAGTGTTGTTGTTTGTTTGTTTGTTTTCTCTTTGGGGGACCTGTTGTTCGGATTTCTAAATGGTCTTATAATAAAAACCCGGAACCAGATATTGGGGTGAAGGCTGAAAGATCAGAGAAGCAAAGCAAGCCATAGCCACCACCTCTTACTTCACTAACACCCCAGCCTGAAAGAGCATCTAGTTCATATCCCCCTCGCCTTATATATCTTTTCCCACCCAGCCATCACTTCCTGGGATTAAAGGCATATGTGCTTCCCAGTACTGGGATTAAAGCTATGTGCTACCACTGCCTGGCTCTGTTTTCTCTCCTAGACTGAGTCAATCTCATGTAGTTCAGGGTGGCTTTGAACTCACAAAGATCCAGACAGATCTCTGCCTCCCAAGTGCTAGGATTAAAGGTGTGTGTCACTACTGCCTGGCTTCTATGTTTAATCTAGTAGCTTGTTCTCTTCTCTGATCTTCAGGAAAATTTTATTACGGTACACAATATATCACCACATTTTCCCTTTCTTGTTCAAAATAATAAATGGTTATAACTAATATAAGAAAAGCTATATACAATAAGTATATGCAATATATACAGTCAAGAATTATATTAACAATGTCTAGTCCATAAACATTTGACAAATTCAGAGAAAATACTCCATTATTTATCCTATTTTTGGCGAGTTCAAAATGTGTCTAATTCACTTTCTATCCTAACTTGTATTACCAACCAAATACTATCTTTTGATGTTTTTCAAACTTATACACTTTACACCTCTTTAGTGAGTTTCTTTTCTGAATTTGTTAACAAGGAAAACTATAACTATAACTATCTAGTCTTCACCTCCCTCTGAAAATACAAAGATAATTAGACACCCAGCTCCCAAATAAATCACACATAGACGGAGGCTTAGTCTTAATTATGAATGTCCGGCCTTAGCTTGGCTTAGCTTCTGGCCAACTTTCTTTAAATTATCCCATCTATCTTTGGCCTTGGGGCTTTTCCCATTCTCTTACTTCTGTAAATCTTATTCTTACTCCTTGGCCTGCTGTGTAGCTGGGTGGCTGGCCCTTGGAGTCCTCCTCCTCTGGCTCCTCGCTCTCTCCTCCCAGATTTCTCCTTTTATATATTCTCTCTGCCTGCCATCCCCACCTATCCTTCCTCCTGCCTCGCCATTGGCTGTTCAGTTCTTTATTAAACCATCAGGTGTTTTAGACAGGGACAGTATCACAGCTCCATAGAGTTAAACAAGTGCAACATAAACAAAAGTAACACAGCTTAAAATAATATTCTACTACCCCGCAGGGCTAGAGGTACATACCCACTGTGCGGGTGCTGGGAGTCAGAGCCAGGTCCTTAGTGCCCTCAACCACTGAGCCACCACCAGGCCCTGGAGAAGACCTCCTCAGCATTTACAAGTGAGGACACTCCTCTAGCTGCCTTCTTTTCCTCTTGGTGTCTTGCTCAGCAAGCTGCTGCCTTGCAAATCCCAGGCCTTACATAGTGATCAGCTGATCGGAAAGCAGGCACGTTGGGCGGGATCCCCTGCAAAGATCTGGTGTGCTGGGGTTGCTGGGAAGGAGATGGAGAAGCTTCGTGGTCGAATCCCTTTCTTTGTGCTGTCTGAGTTCTATTTTAGTGGATCTCATAAAGGTTTTTTTGTTTGTTTGTTTTTTTTGAGAACTGTATTTGTCAAGTCTTGACATAAAACCGTGAAACACAGCCAGGCTGTGGTGGCGCATGCCTTTAATCCCAGCACCCAGGAAGCAGAGCCAGGAGGATCTCTGTGAGTTCGAGGCCAGCCTGGTCTATGGATCGAGATCCAGGACAGGCACCAAAACTACACAGAGAAACCCTGTCTCAAAAAAACAAACAAACTGCGAGGCAGGTCCCTTCTGCTTTCCTTCCTGTGGCATCTGTGGTGCTGGTACGAGTTTTCTGTCCCTGGTACCGTCTGTTCATTCTGCTCATTTTGTTTTTCTGACTAGCTTTTCCAGAAGTTTATTTTATAGACACCTCTCATTGCTTTTTTCTCCCCCAAACTGAACTTTCAATTTACTGGCCACTGCATTCTAATTTTGTTTATTCCATTATTTTTATTTTTATATCTATATACCACTTATTACTTAACTCTGTTCTTTCTTGAGATGGGGTGAGTTCATGTATAAGTTTTTGTTCTGGACTCTACACTTTAACTACACCCAAGTGCTGGTTTATGTTGTAGTTTCATTATTATTTTCTTCTAATTTCATTATTGGTCAACAGCTTTATTGAGATGTAGACTTTTATGGATTTATTTTTCCTGGTGTGTGTGTGTGTGTGTGTGTGTGTGTGTGTGTGTGTGTGTGTGTGTGTGTGTGGTGGGGGGACAGCTATATGTGTGTGCTTGTGCATGCCATGATAGACAAATGCCATGTATGTCTGTGGAGATCAAAGGACAATGGCAGACATTGTTTCTCACCTCTTCCCTTTGTGGAGCCCACAAAGGTTTCCTAATGAGATCTGAGCTTGCTTCACCCAGCAGAGCAGAGCTGCATTAGAGGATGGCTTGACCATGTGCATGATTACTAGGTGTTTGGAAGGGTCTACACTTGGCTGAGCTAGGGGGAGGTCTTTTGCTCCACCCCTTGGCATTCCTATAAATGGCCTTTTAGAAGAGACAGGAGGGGCTGGTGGATAATGATCCAGGCCCTCCCCAGGCTATCCTGTGTTTCTTTCCCCTCTATCCTTCTACCCAATATTTCTTATCCCTCTCTCCTCGAGAGTTCCCTGTCATAAAATGTGGGAGCCAGTCTCCAGTTGGGCTACCACAAATGGTGCCAGCAACAGGGACAGGGGACTTGGCTAACGGAGAGAGGGGGCGTCATGGGTAAAGGGACCATGCCCAATAAGGAATTAAAAACAAAGGCAATGGTATTTTATTCTCAGGAGTGAAAGTAAGGCGACTGAATACCAAAGTTAAAAAATGAGACTGCAGTGAATGTTTCTCTCTATCTAGGTTTCTTTCCTTTTTTCTCTTTCAACTTCTATCTATAAAAATTAAGGGAAAAATATAAGGTAGAATGTAGGAATATAGTGTAAGAAAAAAGGTAAGAAAAGCAACAAGACACAGGAACTGTGCTCTTGGAACTCTGAACGAGAACTCCTAGGGAAGAATCACAGTCATAAAAAATACTATGAAATAAAATGGGCCAGGAAAAGATTTCTGTGGATGCTTTTGGACTGTGAACAGCTTAAATTTAAGTCCTGAACAGCAGAGGAAAGAATTTTCCCTGAGGTGGATTCAGGTGAAATAAAACTCTTCACACCACTGACATTGTTATTGTATGATAACATTATACCATCAGATTGGTTTCCTTGGCCATGAAGCCAAGTTTAGGGAACGGAAGTCTTAGGAAAAAATTAGTAATGTTTCCTTCAAAAACTGAAAGCTTTCTTGTGAAAAACTTAGTAATCTCTCTCTAAAAAAACTGGAAGTTCTTTAGATCTTTCCTCTCAGATTTTTTTCTCTTTCTGTAAGGGCAAAAATTAAACATCTATCAGTATGGGAAAATAACCTGTAATTGCTCTAGAAAAAGCAAAAAACCCCTTGGAACAGGGCAAATCCTCTCTGCTAGTCCTATCTCTCCTTCAAGGTAGTTAGTGGAGAAATTGAGCCGTAGCTAAGGCATCAGGGACTCTGCATCTTAGGGGAAGCGACAGCAGGGAGAAGCAGGAGATCTAGTGGGGAAAATCTTCCTAAAACAGCTCTACTTTCAAGTACTCACTTTACTTTTTCACTGACCAGGTAAGGGGGGGAGCAAAAGCTTACCAAAATGCCTGTCTGAGTGTGGGGACAGACAGATGCAGCCCACTCTGAGGACAACGCCAACTTGAAGGAAATACACCTATCAATGCCAGCTCAAGGAGAACAGAAATCACACATGGTAAAAGAGCAAAATCTTGACTCAAAAACCTCCCGTAGTAAAAGCAAAAGCTTAAATACAGACTGTGTGAATGAAAGTTTTCTCCTGGACCCAGAAAGGCAGCATGGGAAATGTAGTCCATAATGTGGTTCATGATACCATGACAATATAGAGAAAAGTGAAATGAAGTCCATAAAGGAGATACTGGTACTGCACTGCCAAAAAACTCTGTTTTTTCAACTCAAAATGCTATTTTTTCCACAAGCTTTATTAGCTTGCATCTCAAGAACTAGAAACAGGTGAACAGCTTGCCTGTCAGGAGGCAATTAAAATGCTAATACTGTATGTAAACAAACCACTTTGAAATGCTCATGATAATCTTAAAAAGCAGCTTTAAAAAGTTAAGAAGAGGAAATTTTACCCTCAGTCAAGCTTAGAGCCACTGATGAATTAGATTCTGACTTCAAACTGTCAAGAAAACTTTCAGAATGCTAGCAAAGCTGACTGAAAACTCTGAACTTTAGAAATGATTTTTGTACTTCCTGTCTTATTAATAGTTCTGTTTAGAAATCTCTTCTATATGTTTGCTAAAGTTTGTAAAATAGTCTTATAGAGTTTCCTTTTTAACTAACCATGTAGAAAGTGTAAATATTGATGTAAAAGGTGCACATATTGAATGCAAAAGTGTAAATGCTGAATGTAAGTTTGTAATAAGTGTATAGTGATGTTCATACTAGAATTGTTTTTACTACGTTTTACCTTCAGAGCACTTTTTATGATAGCTTAAAATATAATTTTATGGTCTCAGTATCTCCTGGAAAACTTAATGAAGGTGTCATAATTAGGGGAGTTTTTCTGTCTTTTTCCTAGAAGTTTCCACTCCTTCTGTTTCTGTTTAGAAAGGGGTAGGTCTCCCACAAAGGGATAAACCTCCCATAATTGAATTAGTTTGTAAAAGTGTCTTTATAAATTAGCATGGGTTTTTGTTTACTTGAGTAGATACTTTGAAGTGTTTTGAAATGACTTTTTTATCCTGGGAATCAAAATAGTCTCTTGAAAAGTTTATTGAACATCTATTGGGAGAAAGTTTTGAAAAGGGCTTGGTGCAGCTAAGACTGCTATGGTCCCCTTAGACCCATTCCAAAAAGGATATTCTATCTTTATTATCCTCTACTCCTTAACTGGGAGGTGTGGCAGTTATGGAGATTGCTGTGGTATTTGCAAGCTTTTAGTAGGCCTGGCAAGACTGGACCAGAGCTGAGTTAGGCTCTGTACCCCCTCTTGCCACCGGCTTGAAGCCAAAGACAGGCAACTTCCTTCTTGATAGCTCCCTTAATGTATGTACATAAAATTAATCAAGAAGAATGACCTAACACAGGTACAGTCTATCTGAGGGGCCTGTAGGGGCCCTTTATTATATGAAGAAGGGGGAGTTGTGGAGGCCCACAAAGGTTTCCTAGTGAGATCTGAGCTTGCTTCACTCAGCAGAGCTGCATTAGAAAATTGCTTGATCATGTACATGGTTACTAGGTGATTGGAAGGGTCTACACATGGCTGAGCTGGGGGAGATCCTTTGCTCCACCCCTTAGCATTCCTATAAAGAGCCTTTTAAAAGATATAGAAGGGGCTGGTGGATAATGATCTAGGCCCTCCTGAGGCTATCCTGTGTTTCTATCTGTTTCTTTCCCCTCTATCCTTCTACCTAATATTTCTTATCCCTCTCTTTTCAAGAGTTCCCTGTCATAAAATGTGGGAGCCAGTCTTCCAACTGGGCTCCTATACCCCCTGCTGTTCATGGCTGTGCATATCTGACTGGCTGGCCTATGAGCTTCTGGGGAGGTACTCTGGGATTATAGACATGTTCTGTCATGTTCAGTGTAGTGGGTAGCCATTCTGTCCAGGCTGCCAGCTGTCTCTGTCTACTCTTGCAAGACTCCCGAAAGTTGCTTCAATACATCTTCCATTTCTCAGGTACCATTATGTTCCTTCTCAGGTCTTTGATGGGATTGAAGACTAACAGTTATAGTTACTACTTAGTATATATAATATCTTAGATAGAACATACTAAGTATTAGATTCAGGTTCTTTAGGATCAGACACCTTTTGCAATGATCTTTATAACATGCCATTTACCTATGCTCTATACTTCTCTGGATTTTAGTACGTGTTTCTTGCTTGATATTGTTTGCATTGGTTGTAGTTCCATCTTATCTAGGTCATTATCCCTCTTTATTCCTGGACAATATTTGATAACCATTCCTTTGTATATAGTCTTGTACTAGTTTAGAACCTTCTTATTTAGACAAAAAGGGGGAGATGTAGTGGGTAGCCATTCCAGCTTGTATCTGGAAGTTCCAACCCCCATTGAGACTCTGGCAACTGTCACACCTATGAGGCGGGACCAAGGGAGGCATCTGGAGACCTGAGACCTGGATGGGCGAGCACTCTCTCTGTTCCTGGACCCTAGACAGTGGAGGTTGACTGAGCAGAGCTCCAGAGAACACCGCTGGACTGCGATAAACATTCCCCAGACCGCTGCAATCTACCTATTCCTTCATTTGTAAGTCACCCACTAAATAAATCTTCCTTTTAACTACGTGGAGTGGCCTTAATAATTTCACCAATAGTTCAGTTTTTATATGAGTTCTGAGAATTTAAACCCAGGTCCTTCTGCTTGCTCAGAAATCTCTTTATCCACTGATTTATCTCCCCAAAGCCTCCATTCGCCTATTTGAAGTATACAGTTTTGCAAGTTTTTTTTTCTTTTTTTTTTCTTTCTCTTTTTTCTCAGTTTTGCAAGTTTTAATATATTCAGGGTCATACCACCATCACCACAATCCTACCACTCTTAGCTACCACCATGTTATTCTGCTACTCCTATCCACCATAAGCATCTGCAAGTCCATTTCCCATCCCCATGGATTTCCCGATGAACATGTCACACTAAAGGTACCATGTGATATGTACTCTTTGGAGACTGGCTCTTTTTACTTAGCCTACATTCCTTTTGGTCACTGAATAATATTCCATTGTGTGGATATACAGCATTTTATTTTTTATTGTATTCATTTATCAGTTTATAGGTATTTGGGGTTGTATCAGTTTGGGTCTATTATAAACAACACTGCTATGAGCATTAGTATACTATAAAAGTTATTATGGACACATATTTCATTTTGAGAAATACATACTGAGATGAAGTTGCTGTTCTTATGTTAACTCTATATTGAAGCCTCTGGGGAACTGATGGGCTATTTCCAGCTTCTCAGTGAAAGAAGCCAGACACAAAGGCCACATACATTTCGATGATATACAGACCCTTTTCTACTATGAGATTCCGCAATGTGCCACAATACGGACTGTATTCATCACGTATCTTGTTGCAGTGGTAAAATGCCCTGACAAGGCAGCTAAAGGAGGAAAGGCATATTCTGGTTCAGGGTTGTAGCTTACAGTCCATCATGGCGGGGAGCTCTGGGGACAAGAATGCGAGGCAGTCGGTCTCACTGCATCCATAATCAGGAAGCGGACAGCAATGGATGCTTGGGCTCAGCCTGCTCCTTTCTGTGCACACTGGGCTCCCAGGCCATGCAATGGTGCAGTCTGCAATTAATGTCTTTCCGACTCTGTTAATTTAGTCCAGATCATCCCTCTGAGCCATGCCCAGCAGCTAACCTCATCTCGATACCCCTCACAGGCATGCCTGGAGGCTTGTCTCTTGAGTGATGCTACCTGCTGTCAAATCCACAGTCAATATTAACCATCATGCAGAGGCAAGCCAAGCATGCCTCAACTTGTCATCATGCTTAGGCTGCTCCTCGTGCTGTTGGATTCTGATGAAGTCTCAGATATAGTTTAGCCTGGCAGACTTTCCTGAGTATTTACATCCTTAAGCGACTTTTAATGTTCATGTTTCTGGTTCACTTTCCTGCAAGTCATCAAAACAAGGCTATGGGAGATGCTTTGATCTAGCTGGGCTTGTTTATAAGGGACATGAGGCCATTATTTCCTGAAGACTAAGCTTCCCCAGGAGTTTGGGAGAGGAACAGTGTAATCTTTGAGCTTCACTGGAGGCACCAGATTCTTGATACCCAACTAGGTCTAAAGCTTGGCTCACAAAGGCCTCCTGCCCACTCCCAGCCTAATAAAGTCCTTTAGTTAGCTGTCAGGCCAGATGCATAGCAAGCAATCCTTTAGTGGCTTTGCCATTTCCTTGGTTCTAGGCTGGAAATGAGAGACAGAATTCACATCCTAGGGGAAAGTGTTAGAGATAGATTGATACTTGATTCATAAAGGTGAGCCCTCAATCAAACATATACTGTAGGGCATGAATTCTTTAACATTCAGATATAAGCAAATCTGTTTGCAGAGCTTTTTTATTGAATATATTTTATTTTCCAGCTTTTGTGTGTGTATATACTTTACATTGAGCATATTCCCCTCAGATCCTTAAGATCCCTTTTCCTGCCTCTCCTTTACCCATTGATTCTCTTTATCCTCAGATAGTTTCTATTTCACACATACATACAAAGACACACACATGCACACAGACACGCACACACACAGAAACACACATACAGACACTCACACAGACACGTGTATAATATAATTATCGAATATAACTAACTCCAGTTATATTCATTTTCCTGCAAATAATATAGTTTGATTGTTATTTATGACTGAAAGAAAATCCTATCTTGTACACACAACACTTTGCTTGTCCACTTCTCTAATTTTGGATGTGTAGGTTAGTACCATAGCTCAGCTATTGTGAATGGTGCTGCAGAAACCAATGTACAAATATCTCTGTGACGTGTCAACCTGGAGTCTCTTGGGGTAAATACTCAGAGGTGGTATAGCTGGGTTGTAGAGAAGGCATAGTCTTTTTTTTTTTTTTTTTTTTTTTTGAGAAGCATCTATATTGGGTTTCATAGTGGCTGACTTGATTTGCATTTCCGCCAGCAGTGAATAAGGGCTCCCTTTATTCACATCCTCCCAGCATTTGTTATTTTCTCCCGAAACCTGACACACTCAAGATAAAGGGCTTTGAGGTTGACCTGAGTCTTGTCCTGCTGCTCTCATGTGGCAGAAGTCAGTGCTCGGTGGGAAACACATCTACCCTAAAGTTAAGGTCAGAGTTCCCACTTAACAAGCTAGACTCGCTCTGTGGTGATGTTATAGTGTAAAAGACACTAGGTTGGAGCTGGAACATTCTTTGGTTTTTTGGTAGTCAAAAGCTGACTCTGGACAGTTCCAACAAAGGGGGATTCAAAGTTAAGATGAGGCCTTGAAGCAAGGGATGGACCTAGGCCTAAGAAGGAGAGACCCAGGCAGGCTGCTGGGCCTCTGTGGCTGTCGTTCCTGGTGCTTCCTCTCACAGTAGTGGCTAACATCGACTGTCAATTTGATACGAACTAGAATCATCTAGGAGCCAAAACCTCCAGGTATGTCTGGATTGGGTTAACTGAGGTGGAAGACCCGCCCTACGTGTGGGTGGTGTCATCCCATGGGTTGGTAGTGTAAACACATCTTTCATCTCTCTCTCTGATTCATGGCTGTGAATACAATATGACGAGGGTTCCAGTCCTGCCGACACGGCCTCCCCACCACAATTACTGTACCCCGAAACTCCGCGTCAGAATAAACAGGTCTTTGTCCAGCGGTGAGCAGGTAACAGACTCCTCAGCAGGACTCAGAACTAAAGACAAAAACCGTGGAGAGCTGGGCTCTACGTCAGCCGTGGTGTGTGGAGAGAGGTAGGCTCCATGTCAGCCGTGGTGTGTGGAGAGAGAGAGGTGGCTCCATGTCAGCCGTGGTGTGTGGAGAGAACACAAATGGTGACCCCAAGTACTGCCCCCAAAGAATCCAGCTGCATAGTAATTAAGGACTTAAGCAACTAGAGGAGAGATCTGCATCTTTTGATGCTATCTCTCTTTCAGCCCTGAAACTTGGGAATTCAGCATCACTTTGAACATATCCCATGGTGGGTGCAGTTTGAGGACAACGCAGTCCATGATTGCATCATATTAAAAAATGAAACTGTCAGATGGGCGGTGGTGGCAGCACATGTCTTTAATCCCAGCACTTGGGCGACAGAGGTGGGCAGATCTCTGTGAGTTCGAGGCCAGTCTGGTCTACAGAGAAAGTTCCAGGATAGCTGGGGCTATAAGGAGAAACCCTGTTTCCAAAAAACCAAACCAAACCAAAACAACAGAAAGAAAGAAAGAGGCTGTGTGGTGTTAGTGCACACCTTTTGTCCCAGCACTCGGGAGGCAGAGCCAGGCGGATCTCTGTGAGTTCAAGGCCAGCCTGGGATACAGAGCAAGATCCAGGACAGGCACCAAAACTACACAGAGAAACCCTGTCTCAAAAACACCAAAAATGAAAAATAAATAAAAATTAATTAATTAATTTGAAAAAGGAAAGAAAGAAAAAAAAAGAATGCTGAAAGAAAATTTGACTCTTAGGTTTGGGGACACCAAAAGAGATCAGTAGTCTCTCTCTCTCTCTCTCTCTCTCTCATGTATACAGTGTTTTGCCTACATATATGCCTGCAGGCCAGAAGAAGGCACCAGATCTCATTACAGATGGTTGTGAGCCACCATGTGGTTGCTGGGAATTGAATGCAGGTCCTCTGGAAGAGCAGCCAATGCTCTTAACCTCTGAGCCATTTCTCCAGGCCCCAAGATCAGTGGTCTTTTACAATGTACATGGGGAAATAATCTTTCAGTTATTGAAGATAAATCAATACACTCTCCTGGAGTTTTCTCTTATTCTAGCTTTCTTATTCCTTCAATCCTTTACATTCATAATTTATCTCAAATGTCTCTTTTGAAGTGTAGTATCTAGGGCTGAATGTGTACTACAGATGTGGCCTAACAGTAGGCTTCTATTACTATGACTATGGATTATATTATCATTGCTATGGTGACTTGGATTATGGTTCATAGCCATTACTAAATATGTTCTCCCCTGTGAATTCCTTCAAAATTAACTTTTAAAAATGTGGACTGGGAGCAGAGCTAGGTTGGCAGAACTCTTGCCTAGCATGGATGAGGCCCTGGGTTTGATCCTTAGCACCTCAGAAACTGGGTGTGATGTTGTAATCTATTATCTATAATCCTAGTAGGAGGCGGAGGCAGGAGATCAGAGCCTCAAGGTCATTTCCAGCTATATAGCAAGTTCAAGGCCAGCCTCAGATGCATGAGACCCAGTCTCAAAAACCAACACAAAGCCTGAAACATTACAAAGAACCATGAATGCATGGTAGTTCGTGATTCAAATAAAAGAGGAAGAATGATGTCATCATTTAGCTTTTGATTTGACTCTGCCTTCCTATTATTTATTGATTCATATAGATTCCAGGCCTTATTCCAAGTCACTGATGTCAAAAACTTAAACTGACCAGCGCCAAAGACAAATGTCTCCACAAGTTGACACTGAGCCATTGGTTTGAGTACAGCTATTAAACCACCTAGGAATTGCTGCAATGCAGAGTCCTTCAAAATGTGTCAGGTGGTGGGACTGTCACTCTAGTGATGAGATTTACTTTAAAGGAAAGAAAAATAGTTCTGAGTCTAATTAAGATACAACAAGTAATAAACAGCATTACTTATCAATTGAACTTTTTAATAATAATATTATTAAGTTTACTAACAGTAAGCAACATTTGAAAATGAATACTAAGTTGTGCCCAGTGAGTGACTGAGACTGGAGAACGCTGCAGATGTGAGTCTGGTGTGCGTAGATCATCCTACTGTCCTATAACCCCTCGGGGACGCCCCTATCTAATCCTATTTCATGCTGTGTGTAAGTTTCCCACCTGATCCACTGTGGTCGTTTAAACAAGGGACTTTCCCAAGTGTTCTGCTTTGGTCAGAGCCACTGTGGCTCCACCTACCTGTGCTCTCTGGCCCCTTAGCTCTATGAAGGCAGGAAGTGGGGGGCTGTGAGCTAATGAGTCAGGAGACCTCGGCTCTTGAAGCCCCCAGAACATGATGGAGAATGAAAGTCAAGGATGGAATCACGTTGGCTGGAGGCTGAGCTCATTCTCCAGTGTCCAGGTCAAGATGAGTGGCTGAGGTGATCCCAGCATGGGAACAGAAGTCTGCACTGGAGTCTGCTGGCAGCTGGCTGCTGACGGCCATGTGCTGCTGGGTGGGTGGGTGCTGGCCCTGTTCCCAGCAGTCACATGGTTCAGGTGCTTCTTTCTTTCTGCCAGCATGGTGCTGTCACCACGGCAGGTGACAGGGAGGAAAGCCACAGTTTGTTTTTTGGTTTTGTTATTGTTTGCACGGTTTCACACAGGTCTTTGGGCTCCCTTCTCCCTTTCTGTCACACGCTGGTTCTCTGTCCTGATACATTTCTGTGGCTTTGCCTCTTGCAGCTTCTGTACATACTTTATTAGCCATAATCGATAGCATGATTCATTTGGGAAGTGATTGTATGACCTTAAAAAGCATTTCAATGCTGGAGAGATGGCTCAGTGGTTAAGAGCATCAGTGTTCTTCCAGATGACCTGGATTTGATTCCCAACACCCACATGGCAGCTCAGAACTGTTCTGGCCTCTTTGGGTACCAGACACACACACGGTGCAGACATACATGTAGGCAAAACACCCATATGCATAAAATAAGAATAAATGTTTTAAGAAGTTTTTAAAAAAGCATTTCAGCAAGCTGAATTTTATCTTAACACGCAGGAAAGTCTGAAATTGATGGACACTCAAGTGGCTCCTTCCCTGAACACTGAAGACATGTCCATTGGTCAAACAACCTCTAATTGGCAGATTTTCTAAGTCTATAGATTTACTCTTTGGAAATTATGGTTAACATGATCAGCAAACACTGCTTTCAAAGGCTCTCAGGAAGCACAGACTGACCAGACGCTGGAATACACTGATATGATTTCAGAATGGAGTTCAGCATTTCGGTATGATTTAAGGTTGGCACTTAGTAAATTAAATGAGATCATTTTATAACTACTAATCACACAAGGCTGACTCACGTGTGTTGCACATCACACAGTGATGGGTAAGGAAGCTTGGATGGTGCTTCCTGTTGTTGCCCTTAACATCACTTATTCATCCACCCTCACTAACTGCTTAGAACATTCTGGAGACTGGCAATACAAACTCCCCTGGCTTAATTCACTTCCCACAATTGCTTAGTCTTAGAGTAATTCACAGCCAAGTACCCAAACCTAAATGGTTGCAAATGTGTTAATTACAAATTAGATGGGATTAGCATCATCCAAAGAACTGAGCAGGCACTGAGATGTTCTCAAGTCAAACTAGGAAGAAGTACAAATGCAAGCTGGCAGGTGGCTCCGGGGTGAACTCTTTCAGTGCCAAGCCTGGGGACATTATGGAAGGAGAGAATCAATCTCTTCAAGTTGTCTTCTGACCTCTGCATGTCTACTATGACCCTTGAATGCACATGAGAATACACATACACACAAACACACACAAAATAAATATTTTTAAATGTTAAAAAATTGAGTACAACTGAGAAGTCCACGGCTGTTCGAGTACATCTCTCTTGTAAATGGAAAAGCAAAAAATTGGCCATGAGTACATGGGATGGTGGCAAAGTTTGGTCCAGTTTGGTTCATGTTTTGGCAGCACAGGGCTAAAAGAATAGATAGTGTTCACCATTTGTTTTGAATCATGTGGTCCTTATTGTGCCTTTCTTGTGTGAATTTCATGTGTCCTATCCACGGCTGTACGTATGGAGATAGTGGGTTGGGAGTCGGACCCTAGGGCCTTGGTGGTGCAAGGCTAAGTGAGGCAACAGTTGGTGGATAGCCTCTTGGCTCTGTGGTATTATATAAATCGAGCTAGCATTAAGCACTGTAGCAAATCACCGGCATCAGAACCTCAGGCTCTCATCCACACAGATGTTCTTGATTTACCCTGTAATAACTTAATCACATGATTTATATACGCCATTCCCTCTTGGAACAAGCATATAAAAACCTGCTTCTGATGTGCTATGAAATAAAGATTTTAAAAATTCAGATGACTTATAAGAAAATGTACTTTATCTTAGGAGTAATGATAGACAGATGACTACCTCAGATCTAGAGGCCTCTGTAGACTCTTAGTTCAGGGTTTCCCTCTGGACCCCATCTCTCCCATTGCACACCTGATCATCTCCCTCAGACCTGTGTATCTGCGTGTCCAGGAGCCGGATGACAAGTTGGAGATGATCAGCAGTAGATGGGTACACATCTTTAAAAAGTGACTCATTAACATAGGAGGCCCCTTAGAGCTAAACTCTATCTAACCTGGGATTATCTTTCCAGAACACAAATCTAGCTGAGTCTTAGCTGAGAACTCATTTAGGAATTTCTTCTGTCAAGGGGAACGTCCTGTCCTGCCTTCTCGTGGCCCCTCAAAGTTGACCCTCTTCCTGTCCTGACTTCCCGAGCAGGCTCCCCCACACTCCCACCCTCCCACCCCCCACCCCCCCACCCCCACCCCCCACCCCCGCTCCCCCAGGTCATGACCTGATGCTGGAAAGCCCTCACTGGCTCTAGCAGGTGGACACCCAAAGAAAGGGATATTCTGAGGAGACCTATGCCTGGGAAGGGCTTCACCCATGATGGACACACTGAAATAAGAGGGAAACTCAGGTCTGATCCAGGAGAGAGCCCTATGGTCCTGTGGCTAGATCTTCACAGGCAACCAGGATGGGAGAGACCGACTCAACAACCAAATAAAGATGGGGACTATGAGAGGACCACTGAGGGGCAGGACAGGACAGACTCACAGGCAACACTGCTTTAAACCCTTCTTAGTGTTCCCACCTGGACTGAGTTCCCACTGGATGGTTCTTTTTTTTTAAAATATTGTTTTGATTCTAATATGATATCATTTCTCCACCTCCCTTTCCTCTCCCCAACTCCAAATTTATGACCCTCTTTTTTTAAATTATTGGTGTGTGGGTATGTGTGCCTGTGTGTGTGTGCCTGTATGTGACTGTGTGTGCCTGTGTGTGCGTTCCTAAATATAGAAATGCAACTTGCTCAGTCTGTATAACGTTACTTGCATATGTATTTAGGGGTGACAGTTTGGTTTTGGATAACAACTTGGGCTGCTCTTCCCTGGGAAAGACAGCTTCTCCCACTCTCAACATTCCTTAGTTGCCTGTAGTTCTTTGTTGGGGGGTGAGACCTTATGAGCATCTCCCTCCACCGTGCAGTCCCAAGAACACAGGGGATGATGGTGAACTCAAGACCTCCACTCCAGTCCTTAGGAACACAGGGGATGATGGTGAACTGAAGAGCTCCACTCCAGTCCTTAGGAACACAGGGGATGATGGTGAACTGAAGACCGAGGAAGAACTCCTCCCACTTACTGCCCAGTAAATATTCTTCTTCTCATCAACACTGAGATCAGGCTCACGTCGTACGCACTGTATTCTGGGTTGGTGATGCAGGAACCTGTAGAGCTCTGGGAGACCTTGGGCTCGTTGAAAGGATGAGACTTGTGCCTGAGTCATCAGGGAGGCATTCTGAGAGACATGGGTACTCACAGGCTAGTCTGGGGGGCAGGGGACCTTGCCGAGCCCCATACTCTATCTGCTATAGTGCTTCCTGCGTGAGAAACCCTTGGTGTCCATAACCACAAATCAAAAGAAATGTTCTCTTCCCCCCTCCTTCTCTCTCCCTCTCTCACATACCCTCTCAGCCTTCTTCCTGGTCTCTCTCCTCTTCCTTCTCTCCTCTCCCTGCCCCCTCCCTCCCTCCTTACTGGATATCAGGTACAGCACTTACTGACAGTCTTTATCTCATTTTGACATGTCCAGAAATGCTCTCAGGGAAGTACCTGCAAGTGGAAGAATGCATTTTTGCAGATGGAGAACAGAAGCCATGTTGTAGGCTTTTGGAGAAGGCAAAATTATACTCTGCATATATCTGTAGAGCGAGAACTCTGTAATTTAGGATTTTGCCTAATTGGTGTTTAGTGTTTCCAGGGACTTCTGCTCTCCTGGCAGTTAGTTCTGCCTGTGTTGGAGGAGGTTCACTGTTAATGGCTTGAAGCTTCTAACTGTGGCTTAAAGGTGGGATGACTCAGACCTTGCTGGGAGACAGGCCAAACCAGGAGCCCTGCTCCCTCGATACCCAGTCCAGACTGGATGGGTAACCAAGTGAGGAGCATGCTGGTGGTGTTGGGGGCTCGAAACACAGATTTTCAGGCAGCGGCTTTTGTCTGTGTGTGCTCCAAGGTCAGCTCTGAAAGGCTGGTAGCCAGAGAGCAGGTGCCACTAAAAAAGGTCACATTCTTGTGTCCCCTGGGCAGCCGCAGGCTAGGAGCCCCCTGCTTCTCATTTGAACTGCGCACACTTGGACTGTTACCTACTTCCTCTGAAAATTATTTTCAAGTATTCTAAGAGGGGGTAGGAATGATGAGCAGGTTGCCTGCATTTGAGGGCAGATGCCAGTCCTGCTCTTCCAGGGATTCCAGGTGGATGTAGGCACAGCCAAACTCATCGACGGTCTGCTCCATGAGTGTTTGTTACCTCCTTCCCTCCATTCTCTCCTGTTCTGTCCATTTGTTCTTTCTTTCTCAGCTCAGAAAAGGACCAGAAATTCTGTCCATTTTGTATCTAGCAGGAACAAACACATTAGCAAGTGGAAAATAAGTCTCTAGTGTTTCCCGTTGTTCTAGACTGGTAGCTTCTTGTGGTGTTAAGGCTGAAGATGTTAAAGGCACAATAATAAAAACTTTCAGGTGGGAGGGCCAACCTAGAAAGTTCCTTCCTCCCAGGGCCATCACTAGATGGATCCCTCATATATCCCCAAACTGTTTACAGTTGATGTCTGGCCGAAATGAGCATCCTGGAAGTTCTACGGGACAGGAGTGCATCAGCTTCTGCTACCACATGGTAGAGAGTTTTATATAAAATGGAGCCTCTTTGTGTGTGTGTGTGTGTGTGTGTGTGTGTGTGTGTGTGTGTGTGTGTGTGTTGTGTGTGTGTTGTACTATCTATATGTGGATGGTGTATGTGTGTGATGTATTTGTGTTATGTAAGTTATGTTTGGTATATAACATATATGGTATGGTATGTATGGTACAGGGTGGTGTGTGCACTGTGTGGTATGTGTGTGTATGTAAAATGTGGAATGTGTGTGTGTGGAACATGTGTGTGATGTGTGTCTGGTATGTGTGACTGATGGACATGAGGTATGGATGTGTAATGTGGTACATGCAGCGTATACATGGTATGGAATAATATGTTGTGATGTCTCTGGTACAGGATGCTTAGTGTGGTATGTGTATGTTATGTGATATCTGTGATGCAGATGGTGCGTGTATGTGGTGGGTGTGTGCTATGCATGGTATAGTGTGGTGTGTTCTGTGCATATGGTATGTTGATGTATCTGGTGCTTGTATGTAATGTGTGTGCAGTGTGTATATGTGATAAGTCTAGCATATGTATATTGTGTGTGTGATGCATATGTGATGTATCTGGCATATGTGTGTATGGTGGGCATGTAGAGGAGTAGAGAAGCAGGCACCATGGCCAGGAAGAGAGTGCTGTGGAGAAGCAGTTCCCTCATTTGAGGAGGGTGATGGAACAGTCTACATCTCAATGCGTCTACCTATGAGATGCTTTGCGTCTGTCACTGCGTTTGACTCTTTGGATCTCTAGGCAGCACTGTAAGCTGATCTTTCTAAGTGAGGAAGCGGAGGTGAGGCTAAGTCTCAGCTTGTTAGAGCTGATGCAGTCAAGCTCCACAGCATGGATGGCTTCACCTCCCATCCCCTCCTGCAATTCTAGAAGCTAGGAAGTAGCATTGCTGCGATCCCTGGATATGCCGCAAGGACCCTCCTGGCTTGTTCCTGACTTGTGCTTGTGGCTGTCTGTCCTCCTTTGTTGTCTGTCTGTCACACATGCACTGTGTTTTCTTATCTACAGTTCCTTTGTTAGCCCCACTTCCTGATTCCCACAGGAAAGAGACAAATAGAAGGGTTCGGGCTGAGGCTCTGAGGGGCTCAGGGATGGTGTCTTCATCGGGGTCCAGCGTAAGTGTATATGGATGTGTGTGTGAGTGTACACACACACATATGAGTGCCTAGGGAGGCCAGAAAGGGCTGTCAGACTCCCTGCAACTGTGTGGGATCACCCAACGTGGGTGCTAGGAACTGAACTCGGGTCTTTTGGAAGAGGAAAAAGTGCTCTTGACCACTGAGCCATCTTTCCAGCCCTCCACTAAGTATTTTAAACAAAAAAGATTTAATTATAAGATAGTTATAGAAGCATCCACAATGCAAAAGAATCGAGAGAACAGGAAATGGCCAGAACAGTGAGTGGGGAAGAGAGGGAGAGAGTGTGTGGCAGGAAACCATGTGTGGGCAACATGACAGTCAAGACATCAGTGGTTGCTTCCTTACAGCCTGGGAGGCTGAGGAAAAGAGGAAGAAAGGGAGATTGTTACAGCCCCAAGGGGTATGGGAGAGAGGAGACCCAAGCCACTGTTCGTCCCACAGACATTTGCCATTCACAGTGGCCATGGCCCTTGGTCCTCTAGAGGCTGTGCTCCTGGGGCAGGAGATAAAACGTAGGGCCACACAACATGAACCATCAGAACAGGGATTCCTACACAAGCCAAGACCCCTGGACAGAGCCTTTGTTGAGCTAGGAAAATAACACCAGACAGAGGAACAGTAACAGTGCTTCATTGTCTAGCTCTTAGCTCTGCTTATAAAAACAAGACAAAAGCCTAAAAGGCTTTTATGAAGGCCCCTCACACACCTCCCAAGTCCTTCATGAAAGAGGTTGTGTGTTTCCTTCTGTCTCGGTGCTTCCTGGTGGCTGAAGGCTTTTCCTTGGTGGGAAGAAGCCTGTTCTTTTACATGTTTTTCTTAATTGAAAAGAATATCAAGATGTTTTTGTTTGCTTAAGACAGGAGCACGATACTTAAAGGAGGCGCATGATGTCCATGCCTCTCTGCTTCCAAGGGTGGAAGAGTAGAACAGTTGTTAAATAAGCCTCAGATCCCATACAGCATCTATGCCCAGCTGTTCCTCTTTGGACAGACACCTGAAGTCTTGTTTTGATGTCCTGGAGTTACGTCCTCTAACGCTAGCCAGTTTCCCTGAGCATTTACCGTGAGCGAGCTGAGCCCTGAAATAAGTGCTTGGCAGTGACTTCCTGCAAGGGCCACTGATGTCCTTAAGCAAGGCGTGCTGCAGTAGGCAGTGTGAAGTCATCCGTTTCCTGCTTCCAATAGCATCATAGCTTCAACTGTGGCTTTCAGCTTCCACGAGGCTCATAAATTGATCTCTCGTAATCGGGCTGTGAATGTAATTTTCAATTTGCATATTGTGTCACCCAGACTGAATGTACTTTCAGTCATGACATTAACTTCAGTGAAGGACATACTGTATCTAAGGTCTGGATGTGCTGGCAGAGTCTCTTCTAGCCAGGAAATTCACAGGCAGACAGACCAATTTGCTCGGGATCCAGACATCTTCCCTGTATCTAGACATGTGTCCCCGAGCATCCAACAGGTGAACTAGAGGAGCTTGTACATTTAGTTCAGCGCCTGACTTTAACAAATCACCTGCTGTCTTTAAAATATGTGTTTATTAGTAACCAGAAGTTGATCATGTGATTCAGAGATGGTGAATGGTATGCTGCATTCTGTGTTTACCTATTTTAGTTCCTTCTTGTTTTGCTTGTTTGGATTTTTAAAAATTATTCAATTAAATTTATTGATTGATATACTTATGTATTTATTTATTTTCTGTACTGGGAATTGAATGTAGGTATTTAAGATACTAAGCAAGTATGCTACCACTGAATTATATCCCCAAGACCCTGTTTTACTTTTGAAAATTTCGAGATATGATTGCACTAATCTGCCAAACTTGGCCTTGAACTCTGTCTGCAGTGAAATTTAGCCTTGAACTTGCCATCTTGCTGTCTCAGCCTCCTGAGCAATTAGGACACAGGCCTGTGCCTCCAGGCCTGGCTTTACCTATCTTACTGTTTTCTGGGGACTTCTACTTGCCCAGCTTTGCTAAACATAATGAGTCCCATCCAAGAAGGGGACACATTGATGGCTTGGCTGCAAGGATGGAGAAGACATTTGAAGGGAGACATCTCTAACACTCAAGGCTTCCAATCCACCAAGCCACTTCTGGGTGTGCCGGCCTTCTTGTTCTGGCTCTGATGCCTTCAGTGAATGGTATGTAGTTACTTGTTATTTGGGGAAAAAAATAAATGAACACATGCTCTGAAAAGCAGATAGGCCTGTGAGACTGACAGCTGTCTGTTATTAGCTCTTTCTCCCCCTCGAGGCAGCAGAGCATAGATCTGAAATTCTGTGTAATCCTCCAGGAAGACTCTACAAACCGCTCACAGTTCTGCAATGCAGTTTACGTACTCCAACAAGGTTTGGGTCGCAGGTGACACTAAAGGTGACTATGTAGATCTATGTACAGTGAAGTCATCTTATAATTAATTTGTTAGGTTTGGGAATTTAACTGCAAAGAGCTTCCAAGTTTCTATGAGACAAAAAAAAATAATAATACCACAAACAAGTAGAGCTGTGGTATATGATATATGCTAGAGCCAAAGCGCCAATTCCTTCTTATGCAAAGAGCTCTTTAAAGTGAAAAAAGCAATAAAGAACCCAGTGGACTAAGTTTAAACCAGTCTGACATTTGCCCTTTGATTGTATTAGTTTGTGATTTTCATGCATTTTTATTTCATGTGGTCAAGTCCTTGTGCTTTCTATTACCTTTATGGTTAGATAACCTGGTTCACCAAAAATTCAACACCGAATTCTCTGGGCTACCATGGGGTCTTAGGGGAGAGGAGGAGGTTCTGTCCTGCCTTCTTAAGCCTATTGGGCGAAAAGCTTTCCACATTTCCTGCCAAGGAGGCAGCCTGGTGTGAAAAGACAGGCGTTCCGTGATTAGCTGCTGGCTGACTGCAGTCCACATTTCTTAGAACTACAGAAATGGCTGAGCTTCATCTCCCCCCCCCCCCCCCGGGGCCACACCCACGGACAAACAGAGCTCCTCATTCTGAAGTATATAGATTTAACAGAGCACCTTCTGATCCATCTGTTTCGAGTGTAGAGTAAATGTTGGCTTTTGTTTGTTTGCTTGTTTTTTAGAGTCATGTTTTTCCTAAATAAATTAGCTAGCTAACTCCAGTTCCATTTCTTGAGAGGTTTTTTTCCCTCCCTGCTGATGTGTGGTATAAACTGGTTTATGCATAGAATCTTCATGTATGCTAAAAATGAAAAACCATCTCAGCTCAATGCTGCACATTACTCCAAGGCACTCAGAGGCAATATTTGTGAAAGTGGATGTCCTTCCTCTCCTGTCCTCCCCAGAGACAGAAAACAGAGGGAAGGAAGCCAGGCAAACATTAAACAAAGTTGGCTGTGGTGGATCATGTTTATGCCAGGAAAAAACAGGATAAGATTGCATGATTTAAAGACTATTATTCTACTAAAAGAACCTTAAAAAAATGAGCTGCTTTCTCTTGGGTACTTACTCCATATCCAGCTCTATGGGAGCAGTTTCATCAATGATGTCATTCCCACGGCCACCCATGGTGAGGTATTTTGTATCATCACCTTGATTTTAGACCCGAGGATGCTGGGGCCCAGATATACCATGTGGCTTCTCCCAAGTCTGTCAGAAGGGGACCTACCCAAGATGTAGCAAAACCAGCCAATCAGTTGGGACACTAGGATGGTTCTTTGTCTGAGCTATTCTTCTCAACAAAGACATCAGATACTGAGAAGCACACCAATGACAGTGCTGGGAGAGGCAACATGGTGCAGCTGTGTTTGTCCGTGGGTGTGGCCCTGCGGGGGGGGGGGGGCGCGGGGGGAGGAAGCTCAGCCATTTCTGTAGTTCTAAGAAAGGTGGACTGCTGTCAGCCAGCAGCTAATCACGGAACGCCTGACTTTTCACACCAGGCTGCCCCCTTGGCAGGAAATGTGGAAAGCTTTTCATCCAATAGGCTTAATAAGGTAGGACAGGCCTAGCGGTGGTGGCACACACCTTTAATCCCAGCACTCGGGAGGCAGAGCCAGGCGGATCTCTGTGAGTTCAAGGCCAGCCTGGGCTACCAAGTGAGTTCCAGGAAAGGCACAAAGCTACACAGAGAAACCCTGTCTCAAAAACCCAAAAAAAAAAAGAAGGCAGGACAGAACCTCCCCGTCTCCCTGAGCCCTCCTGGCAGCCCAGGGAATTCAGGTTTCTGGTGAGCCTACTTCTCCCAGTTATGCTTCTATTGCCGGGATAAACACAATGACAAAAGCAACCGGCGGAGGAGCCCAGCCGACAGCCCAACACACAGGGAAGCCAGGAGCTCAGGGCAGGGGCTGAAGCAGAGGCCACAGAGGAACGCTGCTTACTGGCTTGTCCCCCAGGGCATGCTCAGCCCATTCTCTTATACACTCCAGGGCCATCGGCCAGGGGTGGCACTGCCCCCCAGTGGGCCGGGCTCTCCCACATCAACCATTAATTAGGAAAATGCCCCCATAGACTTGCCTACAAGCCAATCTTATGGAAGCATTTTCTCAACTAAGCATTTTCCTTCTTTCTAGCTGTGTCTAGATTTGTGTCAAAAACCAACCAGCACACTAGTAGACTCATGGATGCTCACAGTGCTGGGAATTAATTGTTCATCTCTCTGTTGTTTGCTGACTGCCTCCATAGGCCAGCCAGAGACCGTGCTGTGGGAGCACATGGTAAGGCTCTCACATGGCCCTGGGATGCAGAGACAGGTCCAAATCAAGGCAATGGTGAGTCCTACGGCAGCATAGTGGAGCCTCGCTGTCAAGGGCCAGCTTCCTTCTGGGTTTGGGGTTCTCTTTGTAGTTCCAGAAGAAGCATTTACTAGCTTTGGATCAAGCGTCAGGAATCTTAAGACTCTGAAGTCTGCTTTGCTATTCCTTCCATCTGAGTAATAGTCAGCCCAACCCTGCCCAGCTTCTGAGACCAACCGCTGAGAGCATCTCTGCTCCAGACAATTGTGTCACCTTCTAAGCTCACAACCATAGTTGTGATTTTTATCATCTACAACTGTGACTATGAACACAGCCATCTAGGGTGCTGTGGAGACAAATGGACATGAAATGTGTTGAGTGTCAGGTACTATTTTGATACAAAGGAGAAACACTGTCACTTTGCTATTGTCTTTTGGTGGTTGAGTGTGTGATAGCCGTTGATGCTGGTACTATCCCAGTATGAAGAACGAGGCTGGCTGCGCTAGACTCACAGTGGCCAGCTGGCTGCAGAGTACACACGGCCTCTCCACCCCCACCCCGTATCCCTGACAACCCCAGAGATGAGTGCTTTGCTCCACTTCTGTCAGTTCAAACCACATCCTGCCCGTTTCCACTTTCCACAACCGGCTCGTGACACTGGTGGCTCTAAGATGTGGCAGGCTCCTGGGCCAAGCCATAGCAGAGGTCTGTTTCACAGAAGTGAAAATCATCTGGCGGTCACCCATCAGGTAAGCTCGTCCTCCCCAACTGTAGCCTACTCCCCCATCTGCAGAAGAGGCTGAGCCTCAGCCTGCGGTCACCAACTTAACCATAGCTTTCACTGGTAGGAAAATCAAGCCCGAGGCAGGAAGGTCACTGGTGCACTCATGAAGGAGCTGTACTCATTTAGTTCAAGGCCTGAAGCCAACTGATACCAAGGATGCGGCCTTCCATGCTTGGCAAGGACAGAGAAGACTTTCTAGTCCTTTACAGATGAGGAGACGTAGTCCAGCAGCAGCCTGACAGTGGAAGGGACGAGGCTGGAACCTCATCTCTCTAAGACACCCAGTTGGGCCCAGGTCTATAATTTATCACTGAACTGAGGAGTTGGTCTTAGTGACTAATGGTCACTAAGTGACTAAGTTGGTCACTAGTGAGCAAAGGATGCATCTCATAGCTAGAACTGACTGTAACAAGCCAGGACCAGGCCAATGCTGGATTGATTAGCCAACAGCACAGAAGTCATCCCTAAGGTGACAGGTGAGTAAGGACACCATAAGTATTTTAAGGGTGGGTATGGTGGCACACACCTAGGTATCCTAGCAATGGGGAGGTGGAGGCAGGAGGATCATGAGCTCAAAGCCAAACTGGGCTGTCTGGAAATACTGTACCTCTAAAAACCAAAAATGAAAATAGAAAACAGAATTAACATTTTTGAAGGAATTTGAGACTTGAAGGGGAAGAGAAAGAGGGGAGGTGAAGACAGAGACAGAAGGGGGCGTGGAAGAGAATAAGACAGGAGTAGTGACATTCAGGGGGTCACTCTGGGGCTGAAGAGATGGCTCAGTGACTAATACTTCTTGTTCTGACAGAGGACTCAGGCTGGGTTCCTAGCACCCCTGTTAAGTGGCTTACAACCACCTAACTCCCCCTACATGAGATCTGACACCCTCTTCTGGCCCCTGAAGACCTTTGCATACATGTGCAAATACCTCTAGACAGACCCACAAACATAGATATAATTAAAAATTTTTCATGAAAAAGTTTTAAAATAAGTTAATTAAAAAGTTTTAAAAGAAGTCATCAAAAAAAGCAGCCATTTTGGGAATTCTTAATCTTATGACTTGGAGGAGCTAGAGGCTAGGAATGGAACCCAAGACCTTGCAAGGGCTCCACCACTGAGCTATCACCCAGACCCTGATTTCAATCATTAAATCCATTCTAGCAAGCACTGACATCTTCTGAATGTTCAGGGAAGGAGGCCAATAAAGAGTCGGAGGAGCTGTAGCCTCAACCAAGCTTAGGATGTTGGAATCCATGAGGAGGACCAGGGGTGGCCTGCATGTCCATAACCCCCAGGGCACAGCCATGACCCTTTGTTGAGTGGGCCGGCTAGGCTAGTGGGCACAGGGTCTGTCTCGAAGCACCTCAACCACAATAAGCATTGATTTTTGAAGACATCTCCAGATTTCTGATCAAGGATGGTGCTTATCACCAGTTGCTAGCTTTCCTTATCTTTCAAAGGTAAGATAAAGCCCCTAACTATTTAACTTATTAACTTGGCTTTCCATTCTGACTGGAAAGCAGAGGACTAAATGGAACTACAAGCTCTCTCTCTCTCTCTCTCTCTCTCTCTCTCTCTCTCTCTCTCTCTCTCTGTGTGTGTGTGTGTGTGTGTGTGTGTGTGTGTGTGTGTGTGCATAGCCATTGCTGCCACCATGACACCCACAGTACCAGGTGTGTTCAGTCCCTGGCCCTCTTGGTTGGCCAGGCGAGGGTCTACTGCACGGAACAGTTGCAGGAGCTGGTGCCTTCTAAGTACAAAACCTGCAAACATCCTATTCCTCACCAGGCCTGGCCCCGGGCCTGGGCTATTTCAGCTCCGTTGTGGGGAGACCTGCTCTGCTGTCGGTTTAACTGCCAGCCCAGATAAGAAGCACAGAGCTAAGGCCTGCAGGTTGCACAACCAACCACTCTGTCAACCTAGGGAAGAGACAAGACTTTCCAGCCCCTATGGTCAGAAACGGATTTTATTTCTGCCTCCATCTCCACCTCTCCCCGTCCTATTTTTAGTGTTCAGGTTGGTTTTAATTAGGCTTCGGTTTCTATGGAGGGAGGGGTGGGTGGTGGCTGGTGTCCCCTTTAGCCATGCAGGCATCAGCCTGGTGTCTGGCCCTTGGCTTCCTTTCACGGCTCAGGATGTGCAGAGTGGTTGCACACTCTTGTCAGGGCTGGGTGCCCATGAAGCCAAGGCCACTCCCATTTGTGATGAGCAGATGAGCTGTGGGGCACTGAAGCCAGGGCATGACCAGCAGGCTCATGAAGCCTTGCTCTCACAGAGGGAAAAGAGGTTTCCTCTCACAGCTGTCTTCCTAAAGTCACAATGCTCCGATCTGACTGTGGAACTCTCTCTGTTAAGTTCAATCTCCCTTCCCTTTGTGAATGCTACCCTAGTCTCCAGTGACAGCTGGCTGCTCTCGACCCTACACAATCACTGGACTTGTGTTTAATTCTGCTACAGTTTCTTGACTAATTCAACCATTCAACCTTGATTGATCATAGGCCTGTTATTTCAACCTCTCCTGGATGAGGCTATTTGAGAAATCTCAGAGCAGCAGCAGAAGCATCAAGTGTAGGGAGCAATAATTTCTTCTTTGAATTCCCAGATCCAGAAGTCACAACAATGAACACAAGGATAGGCCTAATGCAAGAACAAAGACAAAGAGCTGGAAAGGCAAGCAAACCCACGACAAGCCGAGAGAGGCTGAGCAAGAGAGCAGAAGAGCGAGGAGAGGATGCCAAGTGCCACGCTTCATGCTTCATTTGCACATGTGCCACCAGCACCATGGGTCATTGTGCACAATGCTGTTCGTGCATCCTTGGGCTTGAGGGCACTGGGAGGGTGGGGATGAGCATCTTGAAGGCTTCATGGCTTCTTGCTGTCTGATCCTTGATTCTCGGATGTGGAGGTAGATATGAGATAGATACAGCGATGAAAGAAAGGCAAAGACTCGGTGGCTAAGGTCCTGTAGGGCAGGAGGCTTCATGGCCTGAGCTTGTGGGACCTCTCAAACAACTGGGGGGGGTGGCACGGGGGGGGGGGGCGGGGGAGTAGATAAAGCACCAAGATCCTAAAACAATAGCATTTGGCAGATCCTGAGGCTTGATCAAGGATGTTAAAGCCCCAGGCTGAATCAAGCCTTGGTCCAGAATGCTGCCAAACAAACCTCTGTAGAGTGCACATGTGCAGCATACGAACTGATGCTGAATTCCTACTTTTCTGGGCTGTCACAAATCCCAGCTGAGAGTCGCAGGTGAGGCTCCAGTGTCTCAGTCTGATTTGGGGTTTTCTGCTTCACCTACAGTCTCTCTGTGGGTGCTCTGCTTTCTAGTTTCTGCTCAGCCTGGGGCTGGGGGCCTCAGGGCTCCCCCTTAGCCATTCCTGTTGCTGAATTTGAACAGGTGTGCCAGGATGGAACTCTCAGGGCGACTCTTGGGTTCTGCCCTGCATGTCCAATCCCCAGACCCCCTCAGCTGATCATCTCTGTCTTCTTCCTTCTCAGCCACCACCAGTTGCTTATCAATAATTTGAAACTGTCTTTTGTGACAGAAAAAAAAAAAACCTGTCTTTTGGGTCAGCAATTTATCTGCTGTTAATGATTCCAAGAACTAAAATTGAGAAACAAACAACAAAAAGAAGGAGGAGGAGGAGGAGAAGGAGAAGGAGGAGGAGGAAAAGAAGAAGGAGAAGGAGAAGGAGAAGGAGAAAGTGAGTGTTGCTATGAAGAAGTTCTCTGGTGACTTGCATGAGATTCCTGGAAACCCATCCCCACAACAGAATTGTGAAGAAAACAAATACCTCTCACCATCCTATCCCCCCCTTTTGCTCCTCCTGCTTGGCTTTTCCATTCCACACCGAGTGTGCTTAGGCCACAGACTGGAGCTTCCTCAACCGGGTCCATTTGGGCTATCATGGTACCTTGTCATGATCGAGTAGATGAACATTTGTTGAGTAGGAGGACCCTCCAATGACATGGAGGTGGGAGGCAAGGACACTCTTCACTTCAAATTAGCTTAGGCACAATGAAGAGGTGCCGACAGACAGGTGAGAAATCCCAGCCTCAATTCCCCAGCATTCCAGTGTAGACTGTGAAGTTGTCTGCACCTAGGAACAGGGCAGGAGGAGGATGGTGTCGCAGATTGAAATGGGGAAGTGATGAAAACCGTTGAGAGCAGAGGGGAAGAGGGAGAGATACTGGGAGACTTGGAGGAGAGAGTTCAGTATGAGCATGGCCAGATGGATTCCTTTAAAGGATTAAAGGGGGTCACTGAGAAGGGATGGTGTTTGGTCCTGGGAAGCAGAGGTGGGGGACCAAGAACCTGGAAGGGAGCAGGAAACAAACCTGTTGTACTAATGAGGACCTGTCTCGAGAATGCTCTTGGGATTCTCAGGCATCATGTTCACAAAGACCAGTCTTTTTGATAAAGTAGAAATTAAACAAAAGATGCTTGACTTGGTCTATTTGGGCTCCTGTAAAAACAGAACATCATAAAAATAATAACAACTTATTCCTCATGGTTTTGGAGGCTGAGAAGGCCAAGGTGGAGGCTCTGGCAGATCCCCACCCGAGGCATCTTCTCACCGTGGCCTTCCTGGAGGACGGCTACGCTCTCAGGAGGCCCTGTTTTGTTGGTCTTTCTTCCTGCCTGCCTCCCTTTCTCTCTCCCCTTCTTTCACAGAACTGGACCTAGAACCCCATTCCCACTGGGCACTTGCTAAACCTCTGAACTATGTCAGCCATCTTTTAACCTTTTTCGTTTGTTTTTCAAGACAGGGTTTCTCTGTGTAGTTGGGATATCCTGGAATTTTCTCTGTAGACCAGGCTGGCCTCAAACTCACAGGGAACTGCCTGCCTCTGCCTCCCAAGTGTTGAGATTGAAGGCCTGTGCTAGACACACACACACACACACACACACACACACACACACACACACACACACACACTGTGGCATGCATACAAGTGCACACATACACAATAAATTTATATAAAAATAATCCATGGGCATTAATCTGAATTGTAAGAGCACCATCCTGATGTTCCAGTCACTACCCAAAGTCTTCAAGTCCTGCTCTCCCTTCCTGGGGATTTTAGCGTATATAAACCCGGATTCCCATTCAGACGTAGGCGAACGTTCAGACCACCGGAATCCTACTGAATGCAAAGGGTGAGAAGTCCGGGACTTCCTTGGGTGGTAGTGACCCCAGGTCTACATTTGCAGACACATTACATCGGTTTTGAGAGAACGCTGGCTAGAGAAGGCACTAATGTGGGGATGGTGGCTGAAAGGTCTCTGGGGACTCCCAGAATGATTTAAACATTTCACTGAGTCAACATTGTTGTTATCAAATGAGACATATTACATCAAAGGACAGACGGCGCCTGAGATTATTGTCCTGCTCTGTCTCCACGTTCCCTCTTCTTTCCTGTGTGTTGGAGGATGCACTAGATTGAGAATAGGGCTTCTTTATTGTGATTCTCCCTGGCCTTTGATGTGCCCGTGTGATTCTGAGAGAGGGAAATGTAGTCTGTGGTGCTTCTCATGTCTACTTGACAGACGGTTCTCGGCTGGGTACTTCCAGGGCTGCTGGTACCCACAGGCTCTCTGTGCAGCATCGCTGTGACCAGTTCTGTGGACGAGTGATGTGTGTAACATACCAGCTCAGAACTCTTACTTTACAGGTGTGGTGAGTTTTCTTGTTTGCTTTGTTTTTCTGTTGTTGCTCTGCACACCCCCACCCCTGGGGCAGCTGTGCTCTCTCCAGGACCTGCCATTGAGGGACCTTCCAGAAGATGCATCTCTACCCACTGGCAGGGCCTGCAGGCAGGAAGGACTGGCCTTGCAATGGCCCTGCTCTAACCATCACGAGCACAGTGCAGAGCTGACCCTGAGGCTAAGGAGTGATCCTCAAACTCTCTAGGACATGCATATTCTGCAGACACAAGAGAGCTGTTCTCAGTGTGAAAAACGGTCTGCCCTGGGGAAGACACCAACAGGGACTGTGTAAGAGCCCAGGAGCATGGCCAGATCGCAGCAAAATAATGTTGTGACTTATTGTGACAGGAGACACTTTGGAACGGAAGGATCTTGGACTCCATCCAAGGGGTATTAGTTACAGTGGGACCAAGAGGACCTCCTTTCAAAGTCCCGGTGGTGGGGAGGCTGCCGGAGCCACAGGGACTCCCCTGATGCAACTGGGAGTATTAGGGAGAAAGGCTGTCTGTAGGCATAGTTACCCAGTACAGAGTGCCTCTCCAGTGTCTCCAGGGAGGGCTTGAGGACCCAGCTCCAGGGACAATTCAGCAGAGTGGACAACTAGAGACCAGAACCTTTAGCCCCAGCCCAGCCACTAACAGGCTGGCTGACCCCAGAGCAAAGCACTTTGTGTGGTTTCTTCCTTTGGAAAGGAGGAGGGAGAGATAAAATCTGATCTACCTCTTAGAGGCTCAGGTGGTTTCTGTTTTGCTTTTTGTGAAGAGCAATAATAAAAATGATACCAAACCCTGCTGAAAATAAATACAGGCTCTATGCATTTCTAGCAATAACAGTGAGAATTCTCCTTGGGATTGTGGCTTACTTTAACCATGATAAAATCACTAGTAAAACTCTAAAAGTTACTCCTTTGTGCATTCGCCTTCTCTGTAGAAAGCGGTTCTCTGTTGGGGAGAGGCACTTGGAGACACTGGCTTGGGCCTCTGAGGATTCCATTCCCCCAGCTGAATGGTGTTCTCGTTCTCCAGGTTTCCATTTTGGTCATATTTCAGAAATGGTTGAACACTAGATGCTGAACTCTCACTGAGAAGTGAATTTAAAGAAAATAATGAGATTAGCAGATAACTAAATAAACATTTTAATTGAGACTCAATCTGCACAAGTATCGGAGCAGTATAGAATTACATGGCTCCATATTCTTTGCTGGCCTGTATGAAACCAAAACCTACGAGGTTATATTAAGCATGACCACCTTGCTCCACAGGGCCTCGGAAAGGGTGTGAATACGGCAGTTTGAAGGCTTGTGATTGTACAAAGCACAATGGCACAAATGAGTGGTTTGCTCAGGGGGAGTCTAAATGAGTACCAAATTTCCCACCATTCCCATCCCTCCCCACAAAAGGGACCTCACCCAAAGGTTCTCACTGGTTTCTCAGGTAGACGTGTGCCAGTCTAGCTGGGGTGAGGTTTTAAAGCAGTCTTTAGAGAGGCTGGACCCTCCTCCCCAGAGTGTGTCTAAGCTGAAAACTTCATTGCAGTCAATTCTTTTTTTTTTTTTTTTTTTGGTATTTAATACATATTTCATATACTTCCATCTTAAAAGCTTCCTGATTGATTGGCGGCACGCAGCCAGCACTCTTATCTAACTGGACTGAGTTCCCGCTTTCTCCACAGCTGCTGAGTCGTTGGTGTCTGCAGCTGGCTGGAGTGAGACCAAGAACATCCAGGGAAGCCAAGGCTGCCTGGAAGGGGCCACTCTCTTCTCCTCAGCTGCCTTCTGGCTGCTGTTCACTGTACCTGAGAGGCATTCTCCGTCCTCCTCCCGTCTCCTTTGGATCCTACGCAGGCCTGCTAGGGATGTGGATAGAGTGTAGGTGGCAAAGTGCTTCCTAGGACCTGAGTTCGGTCTATAAAAACAGCTGGGCGTGGCAGCATGGGTTTGTAATCCCAGTGCTGGGGAGGGAGGGCTAGACAGGTCCCCAGGGCTCACTGGCCAGCCAGCCTAGCCTACTTGGTAAGTTCTAAGGCATCGAGAGGCCCTGAAAAAAGAAAAATAGAACAAGTTAGTTGATAGCTGAGGAACGACAGCTAGAGATTTCCTCTGGCCTCCTTCTGCTCATGCACACATGTGCATGACCACCTGTATACACACACACACCTGAGAATATATGAACACACGTACACACGCATGCACACATGCACGCACTAGTGCACCGTCCTGATAATCACAAAGCAGATGTGAGCTCCCCAGGTCCCACAGAAGTCCCCTGTCTTCCCAGCTGAAGTGCCTGTGAGTGCATACCTCTGGGGGAAGGACCCTGTTCGACTAGTTCAGCACATAACCACTGACCATGTGTGGTGCCATAGTTTGAATCTAAAGTGTCCACAGGCTCGTTTGGATGGTGGTGGGCTTTGCAGCCTTCCTGAGGTGGGCCCCAGTTGTGGAAGCAGGTCACTGGGGGCAGGCCTTTGGATGTGTGTCCTGGTCATCACCACAGTCTGAAGTGCGCCGCTTCACTCCCCTCTGCTGCAGATCCAGCTGCTCCTGCTGCCATGCTGCCTCAGCTTTACTGGGCGGAAGCCCTAAAACCTTTAGACAAACCAAGCCTTTCCTCCCACCAGGTGCGTGGCCCGCTACAAGGAAAGTAACTGCCATGTGTGGGGCTTTAAACTTGAACAAAGTTAGCAACACTTAAACCCCACTCCTCACTAGCACCAGCCATCTTCAGATTCTCAATAGCCATGTGTGGCAGGTGTTGCCACACCAGACAGTGCAGACACCGGACCTTTTGTCATGATGGAAAATGTGGCTGGACTGTGTGCCACCTTGAATATCACCCAGCCACTCATCTCAACAGGATTTTAAGAGGGGGGCCTATGTGGATCCAGTGACTTCCCGAGACTATCTGAGGACTTGGGGGGGGGGGATACATTGTTTCTGGTCAGCCTTTTGGGTTCCCTTTCTATGCTTTATTTCAGTTTTTGCTTTTGAAACAAAAATTTAATGTCAAATATATACTTGATATTTACAAGAAAAACAGTGTCCTGCAACAATGGTCTTGAAGTATAAAAGTGCTGTCTCCTTCTTTTGAGGCTTACCAGGATATATTCAATTCTGTCTAAATTATTTTCCTATTTTTAGCAGCCTGTGGAAGCACACAAGAAAAAGTCATGATTTATCTCTGGAGACCAAGAAACAGTGCTTTGTTTTTTCCTGTGATCACGAGAGGGATAGCTTCACTCTGCCATCCATGAGGCATCACGAAGACAAATTACCTTCTTAGGACTTCTGTCTGGTAATCTACTGTGGGAGGCTGGATAAAAGATGCCCACAGTCTAATCTCCAGAACTGAGAATATGGCAATTTACAAAGCGAAGTGGATTTTATCAAATGTGTAAGTTAAGGGTCCTGACATAGATTGTTTTGGATCATCCAGGTGGGCTGAACCTAATCCTAGGGGTCTTTTGAAAAGTAAACAAGAGTACCAGGTGAGAGTGAACACGGGGTGGGATAAAGGAGGTGGAGCTTGGAGTGATTCGGGGAAGACACTCTGAACCAAGGACTGTGGATAGCTGATGGAAAGTAGAAAGGTCTGAGGTCAGGTCTCCTCTAGTGCCCACAGAGGGGATATGGCTCAGCTGACAAGCTGATTCGACCCCAGCTACAGCCACAGAGTCCACCAATAATGGTGCCTCCAACATAGAGCTGCTGTGACAGACCATAGGAGACAAGGATCTAAAGTGCTTAGCATAGTGTCTACAACGCTCTAGTGCTGAGCAAACAGATGATTTTTATCCTTTGCTTGCAGAAACTACATAATTAGAGCCCGATTGGCTCTCGACTCTGACATAAAGCCTACCTCTCCACTCCACTGAAGACAATCCATGTTGGAAGTGGATACAATTCTTCAAAGGTTTAGGGTAATGCATTTCAGGGTGGCTCCACCCAAAGGAGATGCTTCTTAGTTCTTAACTCAGAAAACTCTTGGCATCCTGGGCTCCCCTTAAATAACCTGTTGAACCCCAGTGCACAGATACACCCCTGGTTCCTACGCTTGGGTTCTGCACAGCCACCTCCTGGGTGCCTTTTGCAGAATGAGCTGTGCACTGGAGGTCCTTTCTTAGATAATGTGGCAGTAGACATACATGAACAATCCACAGAACCGTGTGGCTGTGAAGTGGGTGAGAAGGACTCAAAGAATGTCATTAATAGATTGCAGGGTGGCTGCCAGGATGTTGCATAAGTATGGTGGCCTGTTTTGATAATTTCCTGTTCCTTCATGTTGATCCTTTTCTAACTTCTTTCAGTCCTCATTGGCTTTGTTTTGTACCTATGAGACAGACAAACAGACAGTGACCAGACCATGAATAAAAATAGACTCCTGGCCTACAGTCAGCAGCAACCCATCCAAGATGCCAACCATTATCCACAGTGGCCAGCCCAGGAATCTGGCTTGCTAGACAGCCGACTTACAGGAAGCCAGACCACCACCTCTGGCAACAATTCAGGAAACCATTCAATGACACCTATAATAACCAGTCCTAAATGGCTAGATTTAGATGCCAACTGGCAGCTTCCTTACTACCCATCCATTTCCAGTTTAGGACCAAACAGGGAAAGCCAAGCATCACCTCTAACTAATCACATGGGAAAGGAACCCTGCTTCCAGTTCAATCATCTCCAGCTTCCCCAGGCTAGCCTCCTCTGATCAGGGTATGCCCAAAGCCTTGCCTTTGTCCTATTACAAAGTCGATTGTTCTCTGCCTGCTTCTGCCTCTCTCTTCCTCAGCATACACAGGTAATAGATCCCCTCATTGTGTATGGTAAGCCCTGAATCAATATCCTTCGCTAGCTCTCATTTCTGTCACCTGCCTTTGTTTCTAAATACTGTGCAGGTAGCAAGAGTGAATTTGGAAAAGAGAATACTTTTTATACTATTTGACTCAAACATTCTTTGTCTTGTGGGACAATGCCAGAGCAACATTCATAGCCTCACAAAGCCCAGGACCCTCTCCTTGACTCCTGCCTTAATGACTATATGGCTTTTTGTGGAGCAGGGTGGAGTATGGTGAGATGAATAGTGGCTGTGTCCTAGCTGAACTCAAGTTGGTGTGGCATAACTGGTGGATCACAAAGGAAGTAATTAGTGAAGGCAGATGGAATTCTGTTTTCAGGGAACACTTGGGAGAAAATGATTTAAGGATGAAGATAACACATGTCCCAATTCCCATGCCCTCAAACCTCATTTTAAGAAGGTAAGCTTTAAGTAGTATCCTAGGGAATGTTAGGAGCTAATGTCACTAATCTAAAAGCTATTAGTACAAGGAAATAGCCCAGTGGTTACCAGGTGGTGATATTGCAGGAGCTCTCTGTGGATGCCTCAAACTGTTGGTCTTGGAAAATAAGGTCCACATGCGAGGCTCTCTGCAGAGCCATTGTCAAGATCGCAACTAAGTTTATTGTGGGTAATATCAAGCCACATTCCTGTGATGTGTACCTGGCTCCAAGGACCACAGTTGTTTATTATCCTGGGGGATCATTCATCATTCTCCTCTCCTCTCCTCCTCTCTTCCCTGTAAACAAAAACGACAAGTCAAGGTTTGGTCCTGGTTAGGAAAGTTGCTGACACTGGAAAGTTGCAGAAGTGTGCTCTTCCTGCCTTCCTTTGAGTCCATGCTCCATCTTTGTGGCTACTGTGCCTTGACTGTTTTCTGGAGTTGCACAGCTTTAGAGGTTTGGAATAGTAAATAAGGTTGGTCTCCATTTAATGTGTTACCTTAATGCCTTAACAGTTATGACTTTTCTCTTTACATCTTCATCCGTGAAGCTGGTTAGGCATAGTATGACAACCATCACCCACCATTGAACTCGTGAGAAAGGAATAATTAAGGGGGCAAATTCATTCTTTGGCTTAAGTCATACGTTTAGCAGGTTCCCACTAAACCCTAACCTGATTTCAGGCTTTCGCTGGATGCAGTTTAGATTAATAATCTATCCATTGGGTAGAATTAAACTTAGTTTCAGTTTAGAACAACAAACTAGTAGACTAAGTGTGGCAAAGAGGAGGGGATGGAGGCAAGACATTATGTTCCTGCCTTAGCAACTTAATTAGCCAGAATATACCTGAGTAGCGTAGCATGGAGAGGGAGACATGTCATAGCCATGTCGCTCAGTATGAGCTGTACTTTCCAAGATGGCAGTCACCAGCTGCATGAAGCCAGTGAGCTCCTCAAGTGCTAACACTCTTAGGTCCATAGCAATTTCAAAGACATTATGAGAAAAGAATATAAGCCATCTCAGCAATTTTTAGATTTACTATAGGTGGATGTGATACAGTGGATTAAATAAGATACATCATTAAGCTTAATTTCATGGTATTATGTTTAAAAATGTAATGTGACTGCTACAAAGTTAAAAATCACACATGAGGCTCACATGACATTTTTGCTGGGCAGTGCTGGCCTAGAACTGTCTCTTTGGGTTGGGATGACACAGTCACTAGGTAGGTGAGGGTGAGTGAGGCCAAGTGTCTAACTGTGTCCCCAACAGGATGGAGACTCCTTGGGAGGTGCCAAAGGAAAGATGTTTGGCTCGCTCTGCCCCTGGGACAGGAACGTTATTATGCAAGAACGCTGAAGAGCCCCAGGAGCAATTTCAATGGAAACATTTTCTCTTCTGAGACCTAGTCTCTTTCCTAAACACCACCCAAGGCAACAATGGATTATTGCTTCCTGGAAATCAAACCAGGGCTTTAAAGTGTTTCATATTAAAAACAGAAAGACCGAAGAAGGAGACAATAATTATGTTTCTAAAAGCTTTTTAGAACAAATGCCTGCTTGTGAAAAATATTTTTCTATAAATATTTTATCTGTCCTTTATTTTTCCTTGTTTTAGCTAAGAGGTTCCACACGGTGTGAGCAGCGATCACCCTGGGGTAGAGGGTCAAAGCCCACACTGTTGGGTTCCACACGGTGTGAGCGATCACCCTGGGATAGGGGGGCAAAGCCCACACTATTCTCAGGGTAGAGAGTCAAAGCCCACACTACAATTTCACTCCCAAGTTTTCAACTTCCACAGCTCTGTCTGTGGCTCTGAGATGGGGAGGGCCCAATTCTCTGGACAGCAGACAAAAACTGTTGGAAAAAGCTACAAGCATATGGCAGTGAGACCACTGTTCAAGGCTCAGCCAGAGGGAGAGAATGGTTTACCTGTGGGCAGTGACACCCAAACAACCCAAGTTAAAAGGTATTTAGAAATCTAAGTAGTAAGTCTTTCCTCAACACCATGAATTCATTAAATGGTTTGAGATAAGCATTCACTAAAGGTGCCAGGGGATTAGCATGAGTACTTCTCTGTGTAAGGGCATGCTCTTCACAACTCCTGGTGCCTGGAGTCTAGCCTAGAGGTCCCTCAAGAAGGACAGCATTTGAAAAATGTGTTTTGAATGACAGACTTCCAACCCACAAATGAGCAGAGTGTACATGGGTTTGACTACAGTATTTCATATGGGAAGCGAGGGTAATGATGGAAAGGAGAAGCTGAGACAGAACCCAGTCTTTGGATGTAGGCTATATGTTGACAGTGACCTCTGATTGGCCATAGCAGAGTTGTTAGCAAACATTTGGGTACCATGGATGGTAGGTGAAAGAACAGAGGAGAGTCAAGGTTGTCTGTGGTGATCAATAGCCTGGAGGTAGCTCTTCAGCTGGGGATTAGGATCATAGCTGGTATAAGCCTTCCAAAGAGATATTGGCCCAAGAGGATGTTTACTACAACTTAAAAAAGTAGGTTGAGTCCCTGGCATTAGGTTTAGATAGCTCATGCTGGCCTTGAACTTGCTGTGTAGCTGAGGGTGAGCTTGACCTTCTGGTTCTCTTGCCTACACATCTTGAATGCTGGGATTACAGACATGTACCATCATTCTTTGTTTGTGTGGTGCTGGGGGCTGAACTGAGGGTTTTATGCATACTAGCCAAGTAATCTTCTACCTGAGCTACACATCCAGCTCCAGAGACTGCAAACCCTGAACACCCAATAAACACAGTTAGCCTTGGAATCCTCAGCCTCGTTAGCACCTTGGCATTAAAAAGTGTGTATGTATATACATATATGTGTATGTGTGTGTATATGTGTGTGCATATGTACACATACATACATTAGAGTAATGGACTCATATTAGTGTCACATGTGTCAGAGATTGGGACTTGTCATTTACAGACAGAGACACTGGGATGACACAAAACTAAGACTGTAGTTGGGACATTTAACTTTGAAGGGCAAAGCCCACAGGGGTATATTTTGCTAGCTTAAGCATTTGGTGACCCAGCATGCTTATTCTGTGTCACTGTAGGGAGATAGATCTCTGTGCATCCCTCTGTTCCTGTTCTTGCTGTAAGCAGAGAACTGACTGCCCCTGGCCTCACACTGTGGTTTCAAGAATGTGCATCCAGGGAATAGGCTCAGAAGACAGGGCCAATGTCACCCTTCCAACAGAGCAGTCAGGCTTAGTGTCTAAGATAAGGTCATAGTTCCTGTCCTCTGTCAGAATTGTGTCTGCAAGTGTCACCTACCTCTCTTGACATTGATCTGTAAAACTTGGGGTGTATGGATCCTGCTTAACAAGGCAAATCATGCCAGTACCCATGAGAACTGAGAACTCAGGGTCCATGTTCTCAAGCAGCGTCTGTGAAACTATGCAGAGAGACTTGCCAGTGTGCAAGGAGGGAAAAGCAAGGCATCCAAGGTCTTGCAATGTTTGTTTGTTTGTCTGTCTTGAGGCAGGAGCTCACTATGTATACAGCCCTTGGTACTCTGGAAGTCTTTATGTAGATCAGACTAGCTTCTAACTCACAGAGCTCGATCTGCCTGGATTAAAGGTGTGTGCCACAACATCTGGCTAGACTTTCAGAGCTTCTGATGGTTCCCCTTCAGATTCTTTTTCTGGCTTTATGGAGGAGCTGTGGGAGAACGTGAAAGGATTCCGTCATTAAAATCATGTCAGAGAGCCGCTGTCCCATAGGTAAGAAAAGACAAAACATACAAACAAGTAAAAACACTGCATCAAGTCGGGTCTCTTGGTAACAGTGAAGGCTGAGATGTTAAGTAGTATAGGTTAAGGATGATATTTCCAAGGATGTAGATTATTGATAAATAAAGTGAGAAAGGGAATTGGCTGCATTTACTTTAAAAGATAGCCAACAACAAAATGGTGTTCTGAAACATATTTGCAACACTACACACACAAGTACACACACAAGCACATACACACATATACACATTAACACACAGAGACACAGTAATAAACATACACTATTATACACACACCAACCTCACATGCATGAACACACACACACACACGGGGAAAGGATATTTACAGAAGACATGGGAAGGGAGAAATTGTGAGCTCAAAACAGGAACAACAACAATATACCTTGCAAGTTAATGGGAGACCAAAACAGGAGCAATAGCCCTTGGGGGTTAAGAACTCTGTCTGCAGTTAATACAGCTAGGAATACATTCCTGTTTGCCCTGCCTTTGTTCGATCCATCTGCACTAGATGTGCTTGATCACATGTGGGCAGGAAGTACGTTAGGATGTGTGCTCACCCTTCATTGGACCTGATGGGAAATGCAGTGGCCTTATGGGTGTGCCTATAAGCCTTCATAAAATGTGACTCGTTGCATTTCCTGGGAATGCTGGGATGGGCTTGGCCAGAGTCTATCAACCTGGCCAGTATTTAATTAAAGCTTGCTTCAAATTCAAAGTATTTAACTAAAGCTGGTTTTAAATTGTGGTAGTGGTCATTTTATCAAGAGGTGGGATTAACAAAACCTCAACCCCTTACCCTTTATACCACAAATTATAAATGAAGAAATGTAACAAGAAGAAATCAGGGTCTACTTCCACGGGAAAGAGAATAAGAGAGAAGCGAGTGCTGTCCGACCTAATCTGTGACTTTCCCACAGGCATGCGCGAAGGTCCTGCCAGTTCTTCAGATGGCGCACACTTGGAGAGCTAGGCAAAGAGACACAAGCAAGAAGACCTCGCAGAGTAAGTGGTTGGTGTTTTGTTTTGTTTTGTTTGTTTGTTTGTTTCTTTTTCATAGTGTGCATCCTAATGAAGCTTTGTCTTTTCAATGTGAAGGAACAAATTCTACTATCTCTGTCTCCATATTTGGGGATCAGATGCTGAGAAGGGAAGAAGATTTTCCCTATGGCTTTTAGAAGCCTTGAAAGGCTACGATGCTCATGCGTAAGTCTCTGTTGAAGACGATAAACTACAAGATAAGAAGAGGCTAGATTTGGATCACTGATGAAAGATAGGGGCTCATGAAGGCCACTTGCATCCACACTTCAAGTTGGCCACTACAGAGGTGGGCAGTTTTAGGAACAAATGCATCTTTTGAAATGTCTTTTCTTTTTTAGCTAAGGATAAAAGCTAAAGATATCCAAAGGTGTTCCTGTCTGCCATCTTTATGACTCAAGCTGAGTATTCCAGTATTCCTATCTGTCATTTAAACATTTTGAATATATGTCCTATCATCTCTATTTGACCATGCCCTAACATGTATTGGCCATGTTCCCTTCTTGAACTGTGACCTTCAGCTGAGCATGTTCAGGAACACATCCTCCCTCAAGGACTTTCTATAGGAGCATGTGGAGTCTCCCTGACCTGATTTATTTATGGAGGCCAAGAAAATGGTCCCCACAGGGAGTGGCACTATTAGGAAGTGTGGCTTGGTTGGAGTAGGTGTGGCCTTGTTGGAGGAAGTGTGTCACTGTAGGAATGGGCTTTGAGGTCTCCTGTGCTCAAGTGCACTTCCTGTTGACTGCAGATCAAGATGTAGAACCCTCAGCTCCTTCTCCAGCACCATGTCTGCCTGCATGCTGCCATGTCCTGCCATGATAATGCACTAAACCTCTGAAACTGCAAGCCAGTCCATTAAATATTTTCCTTTGTAAGAGTTGCTATGGTCAAGGTGTCTCTTCACAGCAGCAGAAACCCTAACTGAGACAAGATCTAAAATGGCATTCCTTTTCACTGTAACTTCAGTGTGCCTCTTACCTGCTGCAGGTGATCTGTTTTCTCTAATCTTAGGTTTCAGCTGGACTTTGGGCTTTACTCACCATAATGAGAACCCATTGCATTCAGTTTGCATACATCTTCTTGTTATTGTAGCCTAACCCCATCTACCTTAGCAGATGGACCTCTTTAGCTTCATTATTGTAAATATTGATTTATACCAATAAAATGGGTGATAATAAGATCTACTTTATGTATTTTTATGAGGTGTAAAGAGGATGACATTATAATCATCATAATAAAGTACCACAAGAAATAGCCTCTGGCCATACATTTTTTGCAGTGCCCCCCCTCTCTTTCTCTCTCATTTGTCACAAAACTATAGGCCTTCATCACTGGTCCTCTCTCCTGCTGGCTCAGAATTCTACTTGGGCCATATTAAAACTGACACATTTACACATTAATCAAGAGAAGATGCTGAATATTTAGTCAGATATATGTTTGGAGCTCAAGAGGAAGATGCAGGATGGAGTTATAAACCTATAGATAGTCTGTTGAAGGGCAGAGACTTGTAGGGTTGAGGCTTAGGATAGCAGGACCCAAGTATAAGTAAGAAACACTATATCTCTTGTAACTTAAGAGTTTATTCACTCTCCAGCAAGTGTTGGTTTAGTTGTCTTATAATATTAACTACAGCATGCAGCTCTTAGCTTCTCAACTTTTCACATGACATTTCATATTGTGGAACGATGATGGTTAACTTTGTCAACTTGACACAATCCAGAATTCACTGGGAAGAGTCTCTATGAGGGACTGTCTACATTGGGTTGGTCTATGGGGATTCTCTTAAGTTATTTGATGCTGGAAGACCCAGTCCACTGTGGGCAGCACCATTCCCTAGGCAGAAGGTCTTGAACTTTGTAAGAGTGAAGAAATTGTGTGGAGCACAAGCATGCACATATGCAGTCTTCTGATCTGACTGTGAGTGGGATGTGACTAGGTGTTTTAAGTTTTTATGGCTTTGACTTTTCTGCTATTATGGACTATAACTTGGAATTGTGACCTCAAATAAAGCCTTTCTCTCCTAAATTGCTTTTTGTCAGAGTATTTTATTACACTAACAGCAATGAAAATAGGACAGGAATAGAGGCTAGAATCCCCATCCACATAAAAAAAAAAACAACTCACCAAACAGCAACATGATTTCTTTCAGGCAATAGAATTCATGGCGGCTCCATCCTGAACCAGCCCAGGTGACTAGCAACCAAGAAACAAAAAGTATTCCTTCTAAGGTGATTTTGATGGTAAGGCAATCCCTCAGCCTGCTCTCCAAGGGCGTCATGAGAATGTGTTCACGATGGTCCTAGTGGCTTGTTAAGAAGGATTTCCAAAGTCGTCTTTGACAGTGGCGATTGGCAGGCACAGCCACGATAGCATGTTACAGACACTTCGAGAGGGCAACTGATGCTGCACGCTGTACTTTATTTTTTTTTTCAGACAGACAAGGGGAGTTCATGGCAATGTAACGTTTTCCAATAACACAAACAAAGTGCCATTATATGGAACGATAGCCAACTGGAGACTTACTTTACCTTAACTATGCAAAGTACACTTATATATTTTCTTGTATGTACAGTGCTGTAGGTATCAACCACGTCTAAAAGTATCAACCTTAAAAGCAGCCCATGGATAAAAGTATGAAAATCTTGGTAACAAAGCTTTGAATAAAAAAACACTTATTTGTACATTTACTTTACTTAAAAATTACCCCAATATAACTGAAGCCAAAGCAAAGCTTGGTTGAAAACTTAAGATATTATAATAAACAACCCCTCTCTCCAAAGGAAAGTGTCTCCTAAAAGAAACTGAATGTGCCATCAATCTTTCAGATGTTATCTTGGAGGGAAGAATTTAATGAAATGAGCCAGCTGGAAGACCCACTGCAGGTTTCCCGAGAAGGGAGGTGAGGCATTGCCATATAGCCACATTAACATTCCTGTGATTTCTGATAAGCTGGCTTTTCCATCTTCCATGACTGTCTTTTGTCTTCTGCACTGAACTTGGAGCACAAAACACTGGCTTCACATTATTTTTCCTGGCTATCCTTGATGAAGTGCTAATGTACCACTCACCCTCCACCTGTTTTTCTTTGTGCCTAGTGAGATGCACATGGCATGGGTGTCCATAGACAGAGGACTGAATGATTCCCTGGGTGAGGCTAAGGGACGGCCACAAGCATTTACCTAATTCAGTCTCACAATGTTTTATTTAATTCAATCATATCTAATTTTTTTCCACATTGTGTATAATAAACATTGAGAAGCAGATGTCCCTCCAACTGGAAGGTTGTTGTTTAAATATCCCATTGGTTATAATGTCAAACTTACTGTTTAAACACTCATTAGCCATATCCAACTTGAAACATATGCTATTGCATGGTCATATTAAGCCAGACTTTGAACTATGTCAATGTCCCTGGAATCTAAATGTACCATAGAGTTTAAAAATGATCCGCAGTTCTTGCAAAAAGCCTTAGGTGGAACATAACATTGACCCTTGTAAAAGTCCCTCGTTCCCCACAGCTCTGATTTTGCAGAAGACCATCACACCCTGGTCCAATCAGGGGAATGTTCACTCAAATAAGAATTCTTCCACCCTCCCACCTCATAACAAACGCCCTTTGTCCCTATAATAATAATGACATAGAAAAATCCCTGAAAGATCCAAATTGGGCAACAATACAGATCTGATTAGAGCCTTCATGAGCCTGACAATGTAGAATTGTATTTCTTAAGAAGTGTGTAACCATATTTGTCTGGGCTGCAATAGACACCACAGAATAAGATCAGACTAGAACTTCAGTAGGTCCCTAATTTCCTTAGACTGGCTTATATTTCAACCTTTTCCTGTTATTTTTTCCTGATAGAGTAGGTGTGCATTTCTAACCATAAGTGATAAGAAAGTATAAAGACACCCACAACCTTCAAAGCACAGTTAGAGTTGAAGTTCACATTTATGAGTTGTTTTAGTCTAGGTTTGATTACAAATACAGACTATTCACAATTCTGCCCATTCTATTCAGTGTGGAAGCTAGATATGTGGGTATTATCCCATTATCTACATTCAGTCCTGATGATTATAATCCCTCTTGGTTTATAAGTACTTCCTACACCCTGCTGTCCCCTCCCTCAGACACAGCAAGGCTTTTAGATGTAATAAATAGTACTTGCCAGTGGAAAAGAAAGTATGTATGAGTGAAGGTCACACCCAAACATGCAGAGACAAGCGAGTTGGGCAGGATGGAGGGTTTTAGTTGAACCAAATAAAAATGCTTCCTTAACTTGTCATGAAAATCTCAAGCTTGCACACATAACCAGGCCCTGAAAAGTCAATGGGGATGAACATCTCCATTTTTCTATTTCTCTTTCAGAGTGCCTGGGTGAGGCTCCTGGAGCAATGGAAGGCATCAGCGTGCTCTTCTTGTGGGCTTTCTCCAAGCCTCTCAGCCCAGTTTGGGGAGTGTGTATGTTCTGTGTCTGCTTGACTCTGATGCAGAGAAGATTCCAAAGCTTACAGATGAGTTGAGATTTGGGTGTGAAACCCTTCTTAGGAAATGAATGGGGATGGCTCTCTGTTGCCTTATTGCAAAATAATTGAGACTTTTTTTTAAAGAGGAGGAAGAAAAAGACCAGTCAAGGCTTCTATAGACACTCTTTTCGTCTAACATGTTTTTAACAAGAAAAATGCACCATCAACTACACTTAGAGCAAGAGCAGCCACAGTACTGTGGCTGGGGTCACAATACTGGGGTCCAGTGACTGGGAAAATTTGCCATTCAAATCAGAAAAGAAAATCCCACACCTGAAGGAATCCTATGACCTTTTTCTTCCTTTTAATATATATATATATATGTATACATTTTTCAAATACTCTACAAATCCCAGTTTGAACAATAACAACAAAACCAAAAGAGAAACAGGTTTTATATTAAAAATGTCTGTGTTCTTCATAGTTCCTTCTAAAGCAGCTTGAAGGAGCCTGCCGCTTGGCGCATACTGCAAACTGACTCCATTACAATGAACTTGGCAGGATAGCAGCACAGGTTTGTTATTCCATATTCATCATGTGGAGAATGTAAACCTTTCATAGGATAATATTTTGCTTAAAAATTAAAATAACTTGAAAAGTTCTGACCATCCTGTTCTCTGAGACCAACTGGGGAGGTCTGACTTTCTGCCCTCCCCATGATACAAGGTACCTCTGCATTTGGGGAGACAGGCCCAGGGCAAGGGGCAAGAGGACTCCTGACGCTTCTGTGTTGGAACAGGCCACACAAAGCAACTCTCTGAAGGCCCAGCTGCCATAGCCAGATTCTAACCCTTTGCTCTCTTCCCCATCTGGATTTCCAACTGAATGAACCTCATGGGTTTAACCAAACATGCATGTAATCCTAGGTAACTTGAGTTAAATGCTGAATCATCCAGGGACGAGTAAACCTTGAAGAAACAAGGTCAAGTGAACACCAGCTATATTCATCATAATAAGTATCTGGGGGGTCTGTACAGGCAGAGAAGTGAGTCCAGATGAAGCAGCTGAGGGGGCGGTGAAACCCAGGCTCTCTCGGGCCCCTCGTGTCTCTCAGGCTTATCCTACATTCTCAGAAATGCTTTTGAAGAATCAAGAGACAAATATCGCAATGGAAAAATTATCTTTTTTGTTTGTCTTGCTAACAAAAATTCTAGAGGTCATAACTAAATACAATTTAAACAATGCTGAGATGCATGTATTCTTTTCGAAAGCAGCTTTTGAAAAATCAACCACAGCAATAAACACTGAATGAAGTACATTCCAAAGTTCATGAACAAATGAATGATACAGAGTCCGATAATGCCACAAGGTTACTCCATAAATGTCCCCACACTCCTTCTGAACTTGAGAGAAACAATGTCCCCTTCACTAGCGGAGAGTTTACTTGTTTTGTTACTCCTCTACAATTTCCCACTTTTTTTTTTTGCCTCAGGATGTACAGATAATTTCTACATTCCATACATACCTGAAACCTTTTTTCCCTCTTCCTCTGTCAGATTTCCAAATAAAACCAAACTATAATGACAAGATAATGTTTTACATGTAATTCCATAGACACAGGTCATTGAATCCTCGACCTCGCTTCAGTGCTTCCTAGAGGATTTATGAGCCTCCCCAAAGTAATTTAAAGCCTTTCCTTAAACATGGCAGACCACTGCTAACAGGTACTTGTGGCTGCCTGAAGGGCACAGGCTTCTTTTCTGGTGTGGTGATGGCCCTGCCCTGCCCTCACCGCACCCTCTGGCGGGACAGCCTTCTCCTCTCTCTGAGGCAAACGTCTTAGGAAGAGTCGTGGCGCTCACACTCCGGATGGATGAAGCAGGCCCCAGGAAGTGGGTCTCACGATTGCTCTTTCTTCCTGTGCAGTCCTGAGCTCTGTCAGCTTCCAGACGCTCAGAGACCGCCGGTTCTGCTCCAACCCCTGCGCAGAGGCTGTTAAGGGCCAAGGCTCAGCCAGGCCGAGGCCTCACCGGGCCACAGGGTAGACTCTGCAGATGTTGCTCTCCTAAAAGCAGGCACTTGTGGCCGCCTGACGTTCTGGGTGACCCCATTCTTCCTGATGCTGAAGAAGTCACCACACATCCACTTCCTCGAATCTAGAAGCTTCTGTTTCCTACTCAGAGTGAGTATTGGAGGAGGGTGGGGGTATCCAAAATATATGAATATCTACAATCAGGGCTTAAGGTACTGGATGATATTGTATAAACTGCTAAAATGCTTCTCGGCACAATTGGTAGCTTAAAAAAATAATTTCCTATAGTTTAAGGGCATTTTCCCATCACTGTCTTTCAGTGGGGATGTCTCAGTGGGTACCAAGTGCATCTGAAGTGCCCAGCCTTTGTCCTCTGGCTGGGTATGTACCATGTGAGTCACATACAAAGTTCCCTCTCCACCCAAGGAAGACCAGACTTCCTTGTAGGCATCTGGCCCCTACAGTATCCTAGACCCCAGGGTCAGTTTATACAGATCACATGGAATCTTCTCCCCGTCTTCCGGCAGCCACACTACAGGCTTCCCCAGCAGTCAGGGTCCTGGGCCACTTGCTCTTTAGATGGTGGGCCAGTCTGGTCAATATGGAAAACAGATCGCTGTCCAGAGGCCCAGGCCAGCAGGTGAAGCCGCAAGTGGTGCTTGGCAATTCCTGGTAGGGTTTCCAAAGCCTGGAGTTTCAATGGAACTGTCTTAAATAAATAAATCTTTTTTTTCTAAATAATGTAAAAAATAAATGATATTTCCCTTTGGCAGTAAATAGCTGATTCGACCGTTTGCCTGAATGTGTGTGTGTGTGTATGTGTGTGTGTGTGTGTGTGTGTGTGTTCAGCTTTAAAAAAAAGATCACAACTTTGTTTCATGGTACATCGTTGATAATGCATATTGTTTCTACTGCTTTAGTGAACCTTTTGCATATTTGTTTGGGGCAGGTCTGTGGACCTCACTTGTGGCCCAGGTAGGCACCCAGAGTGATGCAGGCCCCCACCAGGGCTAGGCTGAGCAGGGTCTTCAGAGACAGCCAGGAGAAATCAAACAGAGGCCGCACGCTGGGGCCATACAGTTCCACAAAGGCGTCCTGCAGTGGGGGAAAGAAGAAAGAGCATTAGCCACCAACAGAGCTCAGAAGCCCCCCCCCCCAACAGGGTAGTGACAAGGCCTGTGTGTCCCCAGCATGCCAGGCAAACTCCGGAAGTCAGCCGGGAATGCAAATCTACTCTCTGGAGGAGACGATGGCTTGGAAAGCAGCTCCCTTGGTCAAGAGGTGTTTCCTGGCAGCCCGTTGCCCGTTTACATGCCAGGGGCTCTGAGACGCTGCAGTGTGTAATATGTAGAGCAGACTAGAAGCTCTTGTGTACAAAGCTCTTGTGAAACAGGGCTCACCCCAAGTAACTACCATAGAGGGCAATGGATAAGAAAGTGTTCAGGATAAGGAAGTCAGTAAAGACACTTGGAAAAATTGGCAGTTTTGCAATTTTTTTTGCTATCATAGCCATTCATAAAAACAATGAAGCATAGTACAGGCAATGTCTCCCTCACGATTTTACTGTGTTTTTACTGTATCCCAGGCATTGCTCTAATATGCGTTATTTTGTTTATTCTTCGTACCAATCTTACTAAATCACTTTACTTCTTCCTGTTCAGAAGGTGAACATCCTGTCTGCCTGTTGTAACGGGGGCTGTCTGTCACGGGGCGGCTGTGAGGGAGTGAGAAGAGCTTGGTGTAACTGCCAAGATTGCAGGCTGCAGTTTGGATGAATAGTCAACCTGGCTCATTTCGAGGAATTTGCTTTGTAAAACCCTATGAGTAAGTGGTAGCAGAAGCCTTGCAGAAGTTAAGGAATGTGCACAGTCAACAGTAGAGGCAGGATCTGAACCCAGATCCAAGCCAGTGCCCTTCACTCTGCCCTCCCTGACATGGGATTCTGGATGTGTGCCATCTGGCTTTCCACACAATGCTGGAGTAAACGCAGTTCTTCACACTGGTGCACAAGTGCTTACCTGCTGAGCATTTCCTCAGCCCTCACTCGATTTTGAAGCTGAGCAACTCTACCCATACGCTTATCAATCTAGTCCTTCTACTGAAACCACCTCTGAGGACCCTGAAGTAGCAAGGGGAGGCTAAAGGCAGGGTGAGGAACTGCTCACATTGCTAAGTATATATTTACATAGATATTTTCATAAGTACATGGTCTCCTGCATCATACTTTATAAACAAATTTTATAGTGTTTCAAACGTTAGGAATTACAAGCAATATTATGATATACCTTTGTACACAAGGTATTTATCTATTTATTTTAAAAATAATAAGTTCCTTGAACTCTACTGACAATACATCCACGTTGTTGCCAATAATCATGAGGATTTGTGCTGAACTGTCTGTCCTTGCTACCTCCTAGTTGCCTTCTGACCAATGGCACTGTTTGCAAAGCTGGCTATGACTTGGGGCAGTGGTTCATATGAAGGACTATCTTGTCCCCCAGGGAACAGTTGGTGATGTCTGAAAATATTTGGTCCTCATTATTTGAGGCAAAGGAGCTGTTGGCATGTAGTGGGCAGACGTCAGCACTGTCGGCATCCTGTAAGGCATGGACAACCTCTACTCAGAAGAATGACTCAGAGCCAAACACCAATGGCACTGAGGCTGAGAAGTTCCAGTTTACAGGACGCTCAGACCAAGGGCCACAGAAGGACGAACAGCCCAGACAAGCAGCAATGATACTGGCCACATTAGCCCCCAAGTTGCTAGCCCCCAAGCAAATGCTGGGCATCTCTGCAGGGGCTAGACTAGTTTCTGCCAGGAGGGGGCGCAAGTGATTTCCTTTATATATCCATTGTTGAGTGTGTCTAAATTTGAGTTTCAGAAAAAACAGCAAAGGGCACTAGTGAAATATGCGCACAGTTCTCTCAGTCACCGTTCAGGTTCTCCTGTGACAATTCACAAAGCAGCCGCCTTCCGTGTGCACAAGGAGGGACCACCTGCCAGGTGGAGAAGGAAGACAGCTGCCGCATTCAGGGGGCCTCTCCCATCTCTCACAGCCATGTGTATGTGAGCCCTAAAGGCCTAGCCAAAGATTTCCTAATTCTTCAGGGCGTCTTTCCTGGGCTGTTTTTTAATTCACCTTTCCATTGAGAGGAGTAGGCTGCTCCTTGAATTCCTTCAGCTTTCTGTGGCAAAATCTAAAACAAATCAAACTATTGGTCATGTGACCTTCCTGGACATACAGCCATCCTGGGAAAGTGGCAGAAGCAGAGACGACTCTGGAGGTGGGGAGGGTAGTTTCTTCCCAGGATGCATGGTGCACAGTGCCAGGGGACTGAAGCAATGTCTCCCCCGACCTCTCTTTCTGGAGCTGGGGAAGCCCGTCATGCCCCCAACCCTCCTCACCAACAACTTCAGACAGCATTCCAAGAACCATCTCCCAAGTACACTGTGAAAAAACAGCCTTCTGAGAGTGAGGTAAGCTAAATTAGTCCCTCCTGGCCCAAAGAGTGGGGGCGGGTTTTGGAGGTCTAGGAAGGCCTCCAAAGGTGCAGAAGGATCTGGGTGACTCTCCAGCTCTGAAAATCTATTAGTTTGTGGCCTTAAGCAAATATCCTGCTCTGAACCTCATTTACCTCACCCATAGCGGTACAATTGGTGGCTGTGAAGAGTAACACGTTTCTTTCAGTTCATCTGTCAGTGTGGTCCAGAAGGTAACAAACCCAGAAATAACACTGGGTCCTGTTGTCTGCCCTCCGTGTTGGCCTTTGATAGCTCTGCATGAGCTCCGCCTGCCTATGCCCTCCTGTGGGTGTGCCGACCTGCTTCTGCATGGACGCTGCTCTACAGCTCCCTGAGGAGCCACCTTCAGCTCTTGAGATGGAAGTGGCAGAAACAATGTCCCCTTGTCCCGTATAGATTACTAACTAGTCCATCAGATTGTAGGACAGGGTGGTGGTGAATCATTTAATCCCTGGAGATTGCACGTGGCCCCTGAGCCCTGTCCTCTGTAATTCCAACATGCAAGGGGACCCTCTGGGTCCAGGACCTAACCTCTGAAGAGCCATTTTTAGACAGACTCTTGCTTTATCGAGCATCCTGATTACGGAGATTTCTGAAGTCTATTTAAACAGCCTGTCATTATTTGCTTAAGTCTGAAAGCCATTTTAAAACTACATATTTGCCCATTTTATGTATTTAAAAAAACCAAAGGGGTTAAGACCCTATGCTCTTCTTGCAGAGGACCCAAGTTCAGTTCCGAACACTCAGATTGGGCAACTCACAGCTGTCTGCAAATCCAGCTCCAGGGGACCAATGCTTATGGCCTCTCGGGGGACCTGTATTCATGTGCACATCCCTACTCCCAAATACACATAATTTAAAATAAATATTTTCTTTTTTAAAAAAGTAGGAAAGAAACCCCAGGCCTTTGAACGTAATTCTGGCTAAACCTGTCTACATGTCCAGTGGCTGCAGGTCCTCGCTCATGTCAAGGCCGGAAAACCTTCCTACACTGCATCTGCAGGGATCGGGGATGCTCACAGACCCCAGGAAGGTCTTTCCGCTGGCCCCCACCTCAGACAGGGGAAAAATCCCAGTCTGGTTCTGTGCAAATTTCAAACTCAAGAGGCCACAGCTGGCCTTAGTCTGCATTCACCCAGGGCAAAGTACCCAACCCAAAGTAGAGACAGACAGAACAGGCAGCCTACGAGTGTCCACATTGCTCCACACTGCACCTTGGGGTAGTGCTCAGCTCTGGATTCTCAGTCTCTCTCATACATCCCTCTGGAGGCAGCTCACGCTCCAAATTTCCCTTCCCCCACTCAAAATCTTCTAAGAAACATCATTTAGGCTAAGAGAAAATAAGCTTGGAAAACTCAAACTGAGCTAGTTGGCAAAATGTACAATATTTAAATAATATCAAGAGCCAAAAAGGGTGTGGCTGGGCTGGCTGGGCTTTCCAAGAGCCTTGTCCAGGCTGTGACCCCAGGCAAAGGTGAATGAAGGGACCCTGGGATCTAGGAGTGTTTCTCAAAGACTTAAAGTGCTACCTTTTCCTTAATGATTACACTTATGGTTGTTTATCTTGAGAAATTAACAAAACCCACAGGCTGCGTTTAACAGAAAGACCCCAAAATAACTGAAGTACTGAAAATAAGGCCGGCACAGCCATGTATGGGTCCACAAAACGGAAACACACCTTGCAACATGCTCGTGTATCACAACAACTCGTTTGTGTACATGCGAACATACACATGTTCATGCACATGTGTGCTTCCCTCCCACCCCGAGGTTCTACTCCATCCACACTGTGCCCCAGCTGAGCATCCAGGTATTTCCAAAAAATACAACACAACAGAACACTGGACTCATAGCTTCCCAATCACTTGGCAACCCAGCCTTCGTCAGATCTGCCTTTCCCGCGACTGTCCCAGCAGCCACCGCGTCTCCTGTGTGTACGGCTTTCCTTCCAGCAGCTAACGACATCCCTTTCTGGGTAAATTGGGACCAGTGAGCACAAACTACCACAAGAGCTGGTTTGGGTGCACTAATCTCCACCCTTGAGCTTGATTCTACATCTTCTATGGCTTCTGGAACCTTCCTCCACCAACTGTCGCCACCCCAGCACCATTGCAACCTGACCCTTTCTTCTGCCTCTTCTCCCTGGCATGTAAACATTCCGACTTTTCTCACAATGTCTGTGCTGACCCATGATCTCTCTTTCTCCCTCCAGACACGCTGCCAGCCCCTTTCTTTGGTTTTCTTCCCACCTTCATGTCACTGTAGTCTTATCTCTTCCTCTCCCGTGCCTCTGACCGCCTCACAGCAGTCCCGCCTGCTGCATGGTTAGCTGCAGCGTGCTTGCAGCGCAGCATTGCACACACGCCTTCGGCCACTGCAAACCAGCCATGCTCCCCACTCTTCAGGGTCCCTCTTGCTTTCTGGAGACTCCTCCTCTGACGGTCCGGATATGTGTGTGATGCCCCTGGCTTCTGCCTGGATCACTGTCTCTCTCTGTCAATCCCCTTTTCTGTCCCCATATTAAATACCACCCTTGTGATCGTATCTGAAGTTATTATAATCATTCCTATTCTCATTCAATAGGATTCATATTCCAGTTGCTTTCTTGTGTTGTTCTTCTTGTTGCACATGTATGTTCATATGGGGTGTGCATGTGTGCATCCAGGTGTACACACATGTGAAAGCCAGAAGTTAACATTGGGTGTCTTCTTCAGGTGCTTTCTGTCTTATTTTTTGAGACGCTGAACCTAGAGCCCAACAATTTGGCTGAACTGCATGGCTGGTGAGCTTAAGGAACCCTCGAGTCTCTGCTTCCCCGGTGCTGGGATTACAGGTGCCTGGTGTCATCCCAGGTTTTACGTGGGTGCTAGTGACTAAATTTAGACCCTCATGTGTGCAGCAGGCACTTTGCCAACTGAGTCATCTCTTTAACCTTCCTGGTGCATTCTATCAGGTCCTGTAGGAATTACAATAAACCTGCCCTGTGTGACGGCCAGCATCGTTCCCTCTGCCAAGTCTGTGCACACGGCACTGGTGCACTGGTGTACATGTCACCGATGCACTGGTGTATGTCACTGATACACTGATGCACTGGTGCACAGGGCACTGATGCACTGGTACATGTCACTAATACACTGATGCACTGGTGCACAGGGCACTGATGCACTGGTGCATGTCACTGATACACTGATGCACTGGTGCACACGGCACTGACTTGAAAGAGTTGTACTGGTAGGTTGGGTCCCCCACAAACAGACCCAAAGACAACGCCTGAGTGTACGCTGTCTACCTGGGAGCTGACCCCGGATGCTGAGGCTGAGGAGTGGAGGTGAAGGAAGGGAAAGGGACAAGCAGACTCCACTTCCACAGGAAAGGCTCCGTCCTTGGAGACTAACCCCGATGGAGAAGCCTATGAGCCACTGTGGAACAGTGAGCTGGGAAATGCCAGCAGTAGCTCAGAGCTGTGCCACACGCTTCCACGTGTGCATGGCAACGTGGCCTGAGCTGGAGGTAGAAGGGTAGGGAGGCACTGGTCCACAGCACTGGTGACCACCAACACACACCCGAATGACCACGTCTCACAACCACTGCGCGGTTTCCAGTCCACGCTCTCCTCCTCCGTTGCGTTCTGCCATTAAATACTTTCCTCTGTAGCCAGGATGATCCATCTACTCGAACCTGTCCCCTTCACACTGTTCTCTGAGACCAAGGCTTCCAGGCTCTGGTCCAGCCTGGTTCTCCTCCGTGTCTTCTGCCTTTCAGTGAACTCTTGCTCACTCACAGACCTGAAACCCTGATTTCCACAGGCAGTTTTCCTCAGCACTAAGCTAAATAATTCCCTTGCCACCTATGTTTGTCTCAGGCAGGTCCATATTTTAGTTCTCTCCGGCTCCCTGGAGCAGGGGTCTGTCACTTACTAGCCATTTGACAAATACACATGGAAGTAGAAGAAGCTGATTTCCTTCATTTGTTATATAGCAGAATTTCCAAACATAATCTAATGGACTTCTTTTTTTCAAGACAGGGTTTCTCTGTGTAGCTTTGGCATCTGTCCTGAAACTCACTCTGTAGCCCAGGTTGGCCTCGAATTCACAGAGATCTTCCTGCCTCTGCCTCCCACATGCTGGGATTAAAGGCGTGCGCCACCACGGCCCGGCTCTAATGGACTTTTTTTTTTCTTTCTTTCTTTTTTTTTTTTCCCGAGACAGGGTTTCTCTGTGTAGCTTTGCGCCTTTTCCTGGAACTCACTTGGTAGCCCAGGCTGGCCTCGAACTCACAGAGATCCGCCTGCCTCTGCCTCCCAAGTGCTGGGATTAAAGGCGTGCGCCACCACCGCCCGGCTCTAATGGACATTTTTAAGAGAAGGGACACTTGAAGACCAAATAAAAGACCAACTTATAGAAAACTCACTATCCTTCAGGGACACTGGAGCTGCTGGGTGGAGGGGCGGTTGGAGCTGTCCACCTTGGTCCTGATACACATTTGCCCTCACCCTCTGACCTCTGTCTGATGGACCTTTTTATACAGAAAATTATAATAAAAAATTCTCTCAGCAAAAGAAAAGAAAGACAACTCCCTGTCCTCTGCAGCAGCCTGCAGTTTCTTCCCACAGGGTCGGATGCTCAGTCCATTCCCAAGGACGCAGCACAGCACCTCTGTGGGGCATCGCTGGTCAGGCACTGTATCGCTTTTGTCATCAGTCACTGGGAGCCTCCATGAGGGAGGCATCCTGGGCAGCATCTGACCGCCCGCTCTCTGTTGGGGAGCCCTGCAGTGTGGTACCCATACTGGAAAGACACACTTACAAAATGCTCTCTACAAGTGAATGTGCACCAATCCAGGATATGGAAGCTGGCTGTCTTCGTGTCTGTTACCGGATACAAAGGAGAGGGCCGGCCGGGGTCAAGGGCTATTTCTGCACATTCAGGCGGACTAAAGACGCTTCGAAGGGGCAGGAGACTCACTCCCAACATCATCTACTTGCTGATATTAAACGGGTGGGCCAAGAGGATGCCAGTGAGAGAAGGCAAAGGGAGGAGAGAACGCAAGCCATCAGCAGAGGCCGGAAGCTCTCTGAGGACAAGGAAGCCGTGATTGTCTTGACACCAGACTTGGCTCTGAGCAAAAACAGAAGCACGCACTCAGAAGGAAGTGTGGGCTGTTTCTACCTGAGTGAAGCAGCTGGTGAGGAAGTGACTCCATTTCCCTCTTATCGTTTGGCTGGGCAGGATTTCCTCTGCAGCCGCGTTGTGCTGAATGGGCCCTGAGGGTCCCCTCTGCAGCAAAGGCCACGCTGGCATCTGCTCCCTGTGCCTCCTGAGCCTCCCCTGTCCTCCCAAAATACTGATTTCAGGTTTGAGTGAAAAGGAAAGGGGAAAACAGCCCATGAACATCGAGCTGAAGGCCACACAGCAGCCTGACCTCAAGGCGGCAGAGGGACACCCTGACGAGGTCCATCGTCCAGTCAGTGCAGGCCAATGTTAGAGAGGCTCTGGGTCCAGAGGGCAGGACTCTTTGAAATACAGACCAAAGACATACATGCAATGAAAGCTAATCTAAGCATCATTTGGTTGTAACGAGAAACCTGCTGGACAAATGGCAGGAGATAAGAAGCCCCAGTACAACAAAAAATAAAACCTGCCCAACTGCAGTGGGCTGGCCAGGGAAGTCTGGGTATATTTTGTTATGAAAATTTAGCTGGGATGCAAATGAGGTGGTGGGTCTCAGGAGCTAAAGAGGGTACGAGATGAGAAACCTGAAGACGGCTTCGTTTCTTGAGCAGAACCGTCAGAAAGTCATTTAAAAGGTACGTTTGCAAATGCTGTAGAGCGTCTGTAGCCACAAGGCTGGTCAAAGGGTACTCAGCCATATCCAGCTGCTGCAGGAGACCCACACCCAGAGACAGCCAAAGCCCGGGTAGGAACTTGGAGGCTTCCTTGGCCCACTCACCACCTGACCCTCCTAGGTGAGAGATGTGAGCGGAAAAGGAGCAGGGATAAGAGCTTGTGATGCACACCAGCCATGCAAATTCTGCAAGGAGGGCTGCCTAGCCACCTGCGGCTCAGGTCCCTCCTGCATGGGGAGTTTGTGAACAGTCGCATAAGTCAAGACATACATGGGAATGGGTGTAGGTGAACAGCTGCGCCCTTCCATTCACCGGGTTCATAACAAAAGAGACTGGGGGCTCGATCAGTACCCAGTCCTGGCACCTCATCTTCAGCTTGCTTGTTCATTTCGTCACCAAACATGATTTTGTGGACCTGTCTCTGTCCTATAACTTCTTGGTAATATTCTAAAAGCACACAGTAGTTTTAAGGGGCATGAGTTTTTTTCAGTCCACTGAACACATTTCGTGAATGTAGACATACCGACCCTGCAGCTCCCTGGCCGGGAGAGAACACAATCTTTTACAGTTTGCCTGCAAAGCCTCAGCAAGAGGCGATGGTATCAGTTACTTTTCTTGTTAGTGTGCTAAATTACCTGGCTACGAGAGAGGAAGGATTTATTTTGACTCATAGTTTGTGCTGTCCATCATGATGGGGAAGGCATGGTGAAGTGGGAAGCTGCTAGATAGCATCCTGACAGACCAGGAAGGGAGAGACTAGGGTGGGGAGTGGGGCTGGGTCCACCCCCAGGAACCCAACCCTCATAAGCCCCACCTCCTCAACCTCCCCAAACAGCACCACCAGCCCAGGACCATGTGTGCAAACAGATGAGTTTGTGGGGGTTGTTTTTACATTTAACCCAGAGCAGCATTTTTCTTGGGGGCCTCATACCACCGGCCTCAGCAACCTGGCTGCTAGGGCTCTGGCCTTGGAAGAGTTTCCCCACTTCGCTTTCCGAATTCCACTTCCTCCCTTTGGCCAGAGCCCTTCCTGCTGCTCAGTCATCTCTGGCTTTGGATTTATGACATTATGTTATTTTTTGGGGGGAGAATATCAATTTATGATATTGTATTGTTTAGGAAAGTATGTTGTGCAAAAATCTTTGTACAATTAGGTACTAAAAAGATAGCTAGCCAGACTTAAAAACAGGCAAAAAATTGAGTTGACGTTTTGCCAAATGATCCTGATGTGACCTATAAGTACATGAAAATACATTAAGATTATTAGTTACTAGGGAAATGCAGTTGAAACTATACTGAGATGTCACTTCAGACCTACTCAGATGGCTGGGATCTTTAAAGGACAGTGACTGGTGTTGGTGCGGGGTGGCATCTGGAGCCTTCACACGGTGGCAGTGGTGGGAAAGGGTGCAGCTGTGGCAGAAAGCAGTTCCATGGCTCTTTGAGAGGTCCCGGGAACTACGGCACGGACCAGCTGTCTAACTCCTAGTGTACAATCAGCAGAATTGAAAACATGCCCATAAGAACTAGTGCAGGGCTTCACACCGGCACTATGTGCAGCAGCCAGAGGTAGACACCATCGGACTATCTGCTGACGGACAGACAGACGAAATGCGGGATGCCACACAATGGAGTGTCGCTCATCCACAAAGGGATGAGGCGCTGATGTGTACCACAGGCTGCATGAACCCCGAAACAAAAGTAGCCAAGAAAAGCCTGGCAAAAAAATTTAAGCACAGAACGATTCCACTCACGGGGAATGCCCCAGACAGTAAGCTTTGGAGACGGAAGTCAGATAAACGGTTGCAGGAGCTGGGGAGAGGGAAGATTATGGAGTGACTGTCAGTCGGCACAGAAATCCTTTTGAACCAATAAAAAAAGTTCTGGAACTAGATAGTGGTGACTGCCATGAACTCTTTTGAATATTTTAAAAAATGATGAATTGATCATAATATGTGGTATTTCATGGTATGTGTGAACTATATTTAAGTCAAAATAGCTACATTTCTTATAATCCATGAAGGGGAGTGTTATCAATTTTGCATCCTATGGAATTGGACAGAAGTATGATTCTGCTCTCCACAGGGGTGTGTGGTCTGGGGAGACTCCTTTGTTATGAATTTCTCCCCTACTGTTATCCTTTAAAGCCAAACAGTGACAGGATGGTTCAGAAGACTTTTTCTGGGTGAGGACTCGGGCATGCTGAGCATCCTGTGTGGTGAGGTGGGAGGCTTACATCCCTGCCGGCCTTCCTCTGTGAACCACTGCACTATCTGGGCATGCACTGCCAGGGTCTTGTTCTCTGTTTCTCGTGTGTCTGTGGGGACATGGCTTGGGATGTGCCCGTGCATGCCAGAATATACATCAGCCTAACTGTTGCAGATGGTGACCTCTGGATTCCTCTCAGAGAGGTCTATCTCAACTGTACTCAGGTCCCCGCAAGGCCTCAGAACTCCCTGGGCTCGGGCCCTCTGCTCTCCAGCATTGGAGAAGGTGTCCTGTCTCTGGTGTTTCTCTGTGCCTCCAACCCCTGCCTTTATGAGCATAAGCCAGTTATTTGTCCCCAAAGCCCTTCCCTGGCTTCCCCATGCCCCATGTTTCTACACAGCATCTTGCATATTATTACTTTGTTGCCTAGGTTGGTCTCAAGTCGGGTTTGAGTGACTCTCCCACCTCAGCACCCCAGGAGCTGTGACTAGAGGCATTCAATATTGTGCCTGGCTTTCGTGCCAATTTTAGTTAGTCCCGAGAAGCCGGTGTGCCTCAGATCATCCGGGGAGCCAGATCATGCGATTCTTCATGCCTCGCATGCAGTTTAGCATTTCAGTAGACCCACCGCTGTCTTTCTTGGGATCTGTGGCTACTGCATGGTCACTCACCTCCTTGCCTCTTGTCATCACCCTGCCTGCCCCTGTGCCCGCTCGAATATGAGTGTGAACATAAGCACAAATGCTCTGCAGGACCAATGGCAGCTGAGCACACTCACCCTGTAGGTCACTCCTTGGGCCACACACACAGTGCCCCACTGTGCCTGCCAGGTGGCCTGTGAACATGTGGCATGGTCCAACATGTCACTGGAAGAGTTAATTCATGAAAATATGCCAAAAATGGGAACTGAAAGCACATGCTTATTAAGTTCTGCAGCATGGCCTAATCGCTGTCATCAGTAGACTGATGCTGCGGGGGTGGGGGTGGGGGGTGAGGAAGAGAGGGGGCTCTTCATTGATTAAACAGGGAGGACCAGAGCTGGGAGCCAATGCTTGGTTTTTCACTTGTTGAAATCAGCACGTGTTGACTGAGGATAAGGGGAGGAGGGACCTGTGTCTCCTAATGGGGATTTGCTGAAAATGAGTTTGACCCCGGAGGTGGGTAGGTTGAAGGAAGGAGCACAAAGGAGATGATCTTCTCATGGGTGCCATCTGCTGGGCACTGGCAGCTTCCAGCCATGCGTGGCCTGACATGTACCTTCTAAGACCAGGCATCTTTCCTGGAAGTTCCATGACACACTGGCTCAAGAGTGCTTGACTGGATGCCCTACAGCAAACTCGAGCATCTGTCCAAGGCCAGCTTTGGCCTCCACAGGGTGGGTCCTTTCTATTGTTTTTGGTATAGAACAAATAAGTCCCACACTCTACTGAAAGCTCACGCCTGCTAATATACCGCCAAGGCGTCTCCGACACATACCAAGTCTCAACCTGTCCCTAGCTCCCTATCTGCAACCCAGGCGCCATTAGGGAACCATTCTGTGACAGTCAGAATGACCAAGGCAGTCCTTGGAGCAACCTACAGGAGAGGGCTGCTATCCATACCATCAATCCAGTCATCAGTAAAAGAAGAGCGATTACATCTTCTCTGTCCCTAGCAGGGCCTGATACATGGTGGTAACTCAGTGTGTTGTTCCACGTGGGTGTGCTTAGGGCAATCTGCTTTCGTTTTGTAGTTTATGATTTAGCTCACTTCACCTGGAAAGACTCAGCATGAATAAAACCAGATGCATCTTGAGGCACACTGGCTGGCTCCCTGACAAGCTTCTTCCTTCCTCAGATGGTCTTCCTGAGCCCAGAAAGGACAACCTGCTCTGTCTCTGTTGCTGGCAACAGCTGTTAGTAATGGAGCATGTGAATGCTGAGCAGGGTCAAGGCTAGCGTTCTGGATTCAACCTCATTAACCCAGGGATGAGATATGCTGGCGTGGTCACTTGTCTAAATAGATGCTTACTGAGAGGATCTCAGTCAGTGTGTGTCTGGTGCCAGAACTAGATGGCCATATATGGAGAGGGAGAGAGAGGGATGGAGGAATGGAGGATGTGTGTGTATGGGGGCGGGGGGTTGCTGAAATCTCTTCCATCGGCAGAACCACCAGGGCACGTTGACAGCTGGCTGACCTGACGTAAGGCCACTGTTCTACAGTGAAATGAGTCTGCTGTGGACATGAGCAAAGCCAAGAAGCCACACAAGTTCACCTACTGTTCAAAGCCTACCAATGTTCTTGGTAATGGGTACTTTGAGTGAGAAGCACCCCTGGGTACTTAACTTCCAAGGTGACTGTCTCTGACTGTCATTTTGTGGCTTGTAGCATAGAGCCTGCTAGGCAATGCCTACAGAAGGTCTGCATGTATTTGCTGATTGGACCTAAAACAAGACTTGAGTCCCGTCTCCGGGCCCATGTGCACTGGTGACTCCTGAGGCAGAGGGCATGTCTGGCAGTTCTTGAGCTGCACTGGCATGTCAGAGGGCCATGCCAGGCCCCTACTTGTGACTTTCCAGTAACGCCATGCACTGAGCCCGTGACGTGGGAACGCAAAGGCCAAAGCCAGTGAAGCAGTATTTACTGGCTGCCTTTGTCCCAGCACTGTTTTAGTGCTCCAGCGAAGCCAGTGTCCACGGCTCTGTGTGACAATGAGCCGGACAACAAGGCTACACTCACCAAACAAATCAAGTGCTGCACAATGCCAAGTCAAGAGAGCATCCTTCGAAGGGCAGAAGTTCAAGCTTGGGTAGGTCAAGGCTTTCTTTAGTGGAGACACTAGATCTAGCAAATTGCTATTTTTACCAAGGAGCACCTTGGCTAATTTTTGATCCATGTGCAACATAATTTTCATAACAAAATTGGTACAAACTTCATAAATCCCTGTTCTGTGGAGGCTTTTCCACTCCCTTTGATCTGTCTTTGGAATCTGAGTCAAGCAACCCGAAGGGAGTGAGACCACTCATCAAAGCATTTATCTAGTGTCTCCTTCTGGCCAGACACTAGAGCTGAGCGGCCGAGTGAGAACTAACTGCGCCAGCCCCACAGGGTCGCTTTCATAAACAAAACGAGACAAGAGACGAACATCAGAAAGGCCCCTCAGCTTGGCCCAAGTTACAGTGAGATTTGAATTTAAGGCACAAAAGCCTGTATACATGTGCTTCTTCAGCGACACTTTGCTTCTCCTGTTGGAGATAAAAATTATGTATTAAAAACCAGTCCTTGAGGAGACATGGAACCAGAGGGGTGCCCAAGGCTGGCTAAAGAAGACAGAGTGAACGCATTGAGGGGTTTTTAAGGTGAACTGGGAAGGGGTGCAGAGGAGGTTAAGGACATGAACCGGAAGGATTTCAAAGAGGGCTGGGCAAACCGCTTGGTGCTAGCTTCACCTAGCATGCGCAAGGCTCTGGGTTCAATCCCCAGTACTGAAGAAAAACAATTCACGAGGAGAAAGCTGAGGATGTTCAGGGCATGGGATTAATTTGGGGTTTGGGATTACCCTGGGGCAGGCCCCAAAGCCAGCTGGTGCATGCAGGCAGGGGTGAGTCAGTCCTTGAGGCTGCATTGTCAGAAAAAGGACCCTGTGACCACGGGAAATCACGAGTCACAAGGCCTCCGGCCCATGCTGCAGAACTAGATCTTACGGCATGTGTGTGGTGCACTCTGGACACCTCTGAATCTGTGCTCTGGTCCTGTTGGCTGATACCACATGTAACCTCTCCACCTCCAGAGCGTTTATGCTGTGTGACAGAGACTCCAATCCCAAAGGAGAAATTCTTTCCATTAATTCAGGGAAAGCCCTCCCCTTCACAGGGAATTCTGGAATGTGATGGAGAATAAAATTTCCAGGTTACAAAAGCCAGTCCCACCTGAGACTTGTTTAGAATATTAAAGCAACTGGCCCAGGAGCCTCTGCAGTGACAACTGGGTTTTATCCCTTTCTGGGGATCTGTTCAGCTGTTCTACAGAATGAAACAGAACTGAGTCCACAGTGTGAGTGAATAGTGACGACTTCCACCCTGTAGGGTCCAAGGGAGGCATGTGGAGGGCTGCCTGGACAGCCACAGTCCGGACACACTCCTGGTCATCGCCTGTAACTTAGCCAGCAGCCTCCCTTCTGCAGATGTAGCCCAGATGAGGAGGTCTGCTCTGCTGCAATACTATTCTGTCCATATTTTTCATTATTACATAAAGGCCTTTAAATCGAGAAGACCCTAGGCAGACATGTTTCACAAGATCCCATCTATGCTCATGGATTAGTCCTTTCGGTTTGTGTCTGGAATTTTGTGGAACCAATCTGTGATTCAAGCAATGAGACCCAACAAGCCATTTCCAGAGCCACAAGCGTGAGAGGGCACATTCAGCACAAGTTCCCCAACACACCCAGGTGAGGAGAAAAGTGAGAAGCTGAGTTTGGGTCCAGTACACACTGGTAAGTGGACAATGGCCATGAGTCCCACACTACCTCTGCATGTGGGGCCTCATTCTTCCTCTGTGGGCTGTTCGTGACCCAACTGCTAGGTGTGGGGGGCACGGAGGAGGCTGGATAGAAAGACCCAAGTGTCCTTCCCAGTCCAGCAGCACTCGGGTGGGCACCTCTTTTACACCCCATCTCTCCCCAGTCAGTCCCTTCCTAGTCTCCTCCTCTGGCTGGGTCTTGCCTTGTTTTTCCATTCCTTCCTTGCTTCAAGTTTTATCAGCAAAAGTTTGTTTCTCCAGTTTGATTTTTTTTCCCCTGTCTGTTTCTATTTGGATCTTTTCTGACTTCAGCAGGTAGCAATTCTCCACCCCTCGCTCACTTAAAGAATAAAACACTAGCTAGTTGGAATGAATAAGATCTCTTAGGACCCAAGAAATGCTGAGTCCTGCCCTCCTGGGACTCCATCCCTCTTCCAGCCAGGAGGGTCCTGGCAGTGGGAAGTGACATAGAGCTTGGGCTGTACCTGATGCCCCGACTCCTGACAGCCCAGAAAATGGTGCCACGTAACACATGTCCTGCTTGGCACCATGGGTACCATCTGACAACGGGAGTCTGACATGATGCTGGGCCTGTGATCAGTCCGCTAGAAGCTTCTTCTATAACCCCTTCAGCCCTCACGGAGCTAAATATTGGTACTGTAATTATAGGACAACTAAGGGGGATTTGTGCTGGATAAAGGAGAGCAACAAGAGGGGTAAATGCCATGTTTTCTGGGTGCATTTTCATTCCTGCTACGTTTTCGAAATTGTGAGTCTTACAATTTTATATGCTTTTCATTTCCGTTTGAACCTGCAGT